>NC_142814.1:12748836-12828422 GCF_049724085.1 Artemia sp. Qi Xiang Cuo
GAATTTTTAAATTGAAAATAGAGATCGTATCCAAAAATGTCCCACCTGCCACATACAGACTCCTGAACGACACTGACCACCTCATTGACTCCCGTCTATATCAACACGGTCGAGGGGATCGTTATGCATTGCTACTATGATATCTTTCATCCAATGAAAACCCTCTCCAATACGATCCAATGTAAAAGTAAGTCTGCAGACGAAGCAGGGGTGGACATGTCTTCAAAATTTGTAGATTTGCAAATGAAAGTCTTGAAAACCGATAATTCAATGCCGATTCGAGCCGAAGGGAGATACTATGAAAATTTTATATTGTATAAATAATTTCTTCAAATTAGTGTTTACATCAATTGCACGCTGCTGAGCACAAGCAACACTCTCTACAACTATAATAGCTATATGGAATTTAAGCTGATGAAACCCAAGTCATACAAGGATTGGAGATGCATCTGCCATGGATATGAACATATTGCTAATATTGATAGGAACGTTGCTCTTAAAAATGACGAAGCGAGCGAATTGCAGAAAGTCTAGATTGAGTGTAATGAATGATTTGAATTACCACAATGGATTCTTCCCAAGGGTCAAGTTGATCTAAAACTAAAGCTTGCGCCCTCCAATTTTCTATTGAGAAAATAACGTTCTGGCAATCCTGATGTAAGTCCCTCCCTCACCTCAGCAATACTTCATGTACGCAAACAACAGGTCATGAGTTCTGTTGCTTTGGCCGAGGAAAAACTGAGAGCCAATGGCAATAATATTAAACTACTTGTTCCTCATACAATCACCAATCCGCGTCATAGTGCAATGGGCTCACGCATCTTTACCGATTCATCCTTTATCAAGGGTAAAAGTCCGTCAAAACTAGCGTTGGCATTTGTAAAAAGCGCCAGTGCAATAGGATCATGGACTCAATGCCCATATAAATTTGAGATGTTTGGACTTTCATCTCTTGTGTGCAAAGTAAACGGCATCCCACTCTACAATCTATCTTTTGATAGATCCTATAGAAAATTGTACGAGTTGACCATGCAAACCCTAGACCATGACTCCCAACTATTTGAAAATGGAATAACCAAAGATATGTCTGCTAAAACACACGGTATCATTGTACTGGATTTGTCGGGTACACAGGATATGAGTATCGTACGTACGGGGAGTGTTCGTTTAGAGTGTAAATTTACCAACCCATTGGCTGAGAGTATTGCACTAATCTCACTAAATCAATATGAAACCTATTGGGAAATCACTCCCGAAGGCAGTGTTCTACTAGACTTGGCGCCATGAACACCAGTCAAATACTCACTGTATTTAATATGGACCCCTACATGTCCCAGTACAAATCCTCTTGTCTGCCCTCGGACTATCTTGGAAAAATTCAAAGTGTCAACAATACCTTGATTATTGTTAATAGCAGTCCGTCGACTGTGCTGACGGGTCTTTGACTGTGCATCTTTCAAACAATGAAGACGATTGAATTTTTTGATCCTCTTGGTCTATCCTATACATTCTACACACCTCACATCAGCAACTATATTGAGAGCAGTGGGAAAACTATTATTCAAAATCGGAATAGGGTTCAGTATCTAACGACTAAAAGCTGTGGCTTCCACGCACTACTATATTTTGTGTTCCAATGTCGTGGCTATACTTACAAGCAGTTTCTCCACAGTTATGTTAACAATCAACGTCTGAATGACTTTTTAGTGGAAAATATCCTCTCGGACCTATATACCATTGATTTCAGTGCCCTATGAGTAAAGTGCTTAAGAAATGATTGTGAATTTGTTTTTTAATAAAATGCATATATATATACAACAATGTCTTAAAATCTTCACTTTTAGATTTCTTCATCTTCAAGGTATAGGCAATTACCGCGAATCACTAATGCTGGTAGATCATTTGGATTCACTGTATATTGATCTTGATTGACTTCAAAGTCAGGGTCACATTTTCTACAGTACAATGTAACTTCAATCTTGTCATATCTCTTTGTATAGTCAATGATACTATTTACATTCATATCATGAAATTCACGAGTTTCAATCTGTCTATTGGATGCAACATTACATAAAATGTTTTCAAATGGTGAATCATATTCCAGCACAGCCAAATAAAAATCACTTGGCTTATAGTCATAGTAGGTGGTGACATCACAACAATGACGTAGAAACCAAATTGTCTTGTTACCCCAACAGTTGAATCGTAGACCTGATTCCTCTTTCCAGAATAATTTAAATCCGTAACGATACCAATCTCGTAGAAATAAACTAAAATCACGTTTGGGATTCTTTCCAATCATAGAGGGGTAAGTATTCTCCCACTGATCACATTTATCATAGTGACAATTGGAACATAGGTGACCTCTCGGATGAGAGTCACACACCTCCTCAAGACATGAATTACATCCTTTAATTTGTACTGCATAGCCTCTATGTAATTTACAAGGATTACATAATTTACACTTTTCACTATAGTCATCAATAATTGTACAAGTCTCACATTGATTCCAACTGTAAAGAGTTTACTCGCACAATGGGCATAAAGAGAAATTTTTCTATTTTTTGATGTAAACTCACTCACAGATAAAACAAAACTGATCGTCTTCGCTACATAAATTCAACGTGATACACTTGGGGGAGAGAGGAGTAACTCTGTAACGTTACCTCTTTCGAATGATGGGGGAGCCATCTACATTGAATCAATTGGCAATGTTTTCAAAAGTATATCCACAATATGATTCTGCTTTGTTCTAATTAATATATCAATAAATTGACTATAAGCATTTGAATCACATTTTAAAAGTTTCATACAATAGTCCAATGGAGGAGAATCACTCCTCATTATATTGTCAAGTGTTCCCTGACAAGAGAATATCCTGCGTTTAAGAGATAACTCGAGAAAATCATCATCCAAAATCAAATGTTTTTCCATAAACACTAGATTTGATCTCATTCTCTCTTTCACGAATTTATTCATTTTTCGGTCCTTTCACTCTGACTACTGGCTCTAGACTGTCCCTGACTCGTTAGGATACACGTGATCCTGTTTCCCGTTATCGGATCAATAAAATTCCCAATCGATTACGCAATCAAGTTCTCGAAAATCTATTTCCCCTTCGAGTACGCAATCAATTTTTCGGAAATTCACTTCCCCCTCGAGTCATAGATCAATAACATTGTTCCCGTTAGAGTTCAATGCGCATGTGCAACCTTCGTTCCGGAGTTATTACACATAGAAACATCAAACAAATCGACCTTGGAAAAAGAGGTCATTGACCGATTACGCAATCTTTCTCCATAGGAAAGCGATGCCCTTATTTGGGGTGCAAAAAAGTTGTAGGGGGCAGCAGGGGTGCGTAACACGACTGGTACCCCCTCCTCTACTAATTATCTGAGTGATAGATCGTATGAAAACAAAATGAATGTAAAGAAAGTTGAGAAAACATTAAAATATGGACTGAGGAGGTGTGAAGTGGAGGCCATGGATAAAATTGCCGAGGATCTGGAAGATGCAGCTAGACGACATAATAGTAAAATATTGTACTGGTATGTTAACAAATTGAAAGGGAGTAGTCAATCCGGACTTGTCCCAGTTAAAGATAGGAATGGGGTCGCAATTAGCGATAAGGAAAAAAACTAAAGAGAGATGGGCCGAACATTTTGAGAACTTGCTTAACCGAGATAGAGTTGCAGGAAAAAATATAGAGGATAATGAAAAAGTTTTTGATACCTTGAATGTGAAAGAAGATTTGTTTTGTGAGGAAGAATTAGCAACAGTACTAAAATGATTAATGAATAATAAGCCTCCAGGTGCTGATAGGGTGGTAAATGAGTTTCTTAAATATCGTGGCTCTGAGGTTAGAAATCAGTTACTGAAGATTATGAATATGATTTTTGAAAAAGGGGAAGTACCTAACGATTTTAGGAAAACCTTGATTAAGCCACTTTATAAGAAAGGTGATAAAAGTGAGTGTGGTAATTATCGAGGCATTATTCTGGTTACTGTAGGTAGTAAATTACTTAGTAATATGATACTTTTTAGACTGAGAGATGCCGTAGACAAAGTTTTAAGAGAAGAGCAGTGCGGTTTTAGAAAAAGTAGACCAAATTTTCACTCTTAGGCTAATAATTGAGAAGTGCCTGAGTTTTCAAACACCTTTGGTCTTCAGTTTTATAGATTATGAGCAAGCGTTCGATTCTGTTGATAGAAGAGCTTTAGTAAAGGTTTTATCCTTGTACGGTATACCAGATAAATACATTAAAGTGATTAGTGCTATGTACGAGAATAACACTGCTGCGGTTAGGGTAGGAATTGAGGTTAGCCGCTGTTTCTGTATTAAATCAGGAGTTAAGCAGGGTTATGTTCTATCTCCCTTTACATGGATTATTTTGATGGACTTTGTTTTAAGGAGCACAAGAAAGGCAATGGGAGACCATGGAATTAAATGGGGAGGAAAAAGTCTCCTTGACTTAGATTTTGCTGATGATTTAAGCATCCTAGATGAAAGTGTGAGCAAAATGAATGATGTTATAGAGGTTTTGTGAGTTCAAGGTTCTAGAATAGGTTTGAAAATTAATGTTAGGAAGACTAAGTCGCTGAGGCTAGGAATAAGTGGAGATGAAAAGGTGACGTTGGGTAATGAAAAGATTGATCAGGTGGGCAGCTTCACTTACCTTGGTAGTATTATTACTAAAGATGGTGGGAGCAGTGAAGATGTTAAAAATTGAATAGCCAAGGCTCGGGGTGTTTTTTCACAGTTGAAAAAAAGTTTGGAAGAATGGGAAGATAAGTCTGCAAACCAAGATTAGAATATTAGAAGCTACAGTGATGACGGTGGTCAAATATGGCTCTAAAGCATGGGTGCTCAGAAAAGCGGATGAAGATTTGCAAAATGTTTTCCAGGGAAATTGCTTAAGGACTTTTCTGGGGACTCAGCTGACTGACCGTATATCAAACAATCTGCTGCACGAAAAATTGGGTTCAGTACCGCTCTTTAGGGCTATAACGAAAGAAAGGTTGAGGTGGCTAGGGCACGTTGTGCGGATGAAAGATGACAGATTGCCGAAGATTGCTCTTTTCGGCCAACCATCTAGGGCTAAACAGAAAGCAGGTCGTCCTCGTCTGGGGTAGGAGGACGACATAAAGAAAGATTTAATGGCAATGGGAACGTTATGGGTGGGCATAAAAAGAGAGGCTTTGAACAGATTGGGACGGAGGAGGAACGTATGTAGCTGTTTTGGCCTCAGCCGGTTTGGTGCTGCGGTGAGATGTTAGTAGTAGTATTAGTAGTAGTAGTTTTGATAACAAGAAACCTAAATCAGACAGACGACCGCGGAACACAGCTATACACGAAACAAAATCGTAATCAATTCTTTTGTGCTTTAAACAGTACCGTGATCACTTTTACCAGTTACAACACTATTGGTAGCTGTAGTTGTGTCAGTAGCATGCAAATATAGTCAGTTTGATCATATCGCCTATCATTTCCAGAATTTTCTAAATTAATATACTCAGTATTTCCTGTGTTACACACTTTTGACAATCCTTATGCCCATAACGTGTTTTGATTTTGTTCAGTAATCCCCTTAACATTCTCTGAAAGACTCATCTGAATGCCTTTCGTCTTCTTGGAAAGTAAAGTTCAAACATGCATACTTTTCTCAATAGCATACACTATGTGTAAACAATAAACGAATTGCCCAGCTTACAGCCTTTGTCCTGAAGACTTCGGGTAGGCTCAAAAGGCATAATTACTGGACCTTCCAACAAGGCTGAACAAAATGTATGCTTAAAGTTTCAATCATATAAATTTTGGGGTATGATAGGCTTGGGGGGAAGGGAGTGATTGCCCTACATTCATTTTTGACTCTTAAAAAGGGCACTAAAACTTCTGACTTTCAATCAAATAAGCTCCATTCGATTCAATGATATACAACCAACCGTTCTATAAAAACCGTATATGCCCCGGGGCATAATTTACAACCCTTGCCCATGGACCCTTGGGGATTGTGTCCACCCTAAAGACATCGTAATAGGATTTTCGGACTATTGGTAACAAAATGGCTATCTCACAATTTCAATTGAATGTGTTTAGGGAAAAGAGGATGTCAGGAGAGAAGGAACTTGCTGCTCTCCATAATGTTTGACTCTTAAAAGAGAACTAGAACTATACAATTTCAATCAAATGAGCCTCTTCTAAACTTAAAACGACCACCCCTTTCATAAAAACCTTATATGGATCTGGGGCAAAACTTACAACCTTTATCCCCAGACTATTTGTGATTCTGTAAACCCCAAAAGCTTTATTATATGATCTTTGGACTGTTTTTGAACAGTTGACCATCTCAAAATTTCTAACAGACACATTCGCGGAAAACATGTTATGGGGGGGAGCTGCCCCTTGGTCACTTTGACTCATAAAAAGGGCACTAGAGCATCTGATTTCAAAATCAAACGAGCCCATTCCTGAGATTTTACCACGACCCTTTTCATAAGAAACTTATATGCCCTCGGGGCATACCTTACAACCTTTATGCTAAGGGCTGTTGGGGGGGGGGTTCATCCTCAAAGACATAATTTCCAGACTTTTCAACTACGTTGAGTAAAATGGCTATCTCGAAATTTTTATTGGATGCGTTTGGGAAAATGGTGGGCATGGAATTGGGGAAATGGTGGGCATGTTAATTGCCCTACAACCACTTTCAACTATAAAAAAGGATACTAGCGCTTTCAATTTCGAATCGAATGATCCCTTTTCGAAATATTCGCGACAGCAAATGGTCATCTCAAAAAATCTATCAGATGCATTTTGAAAAATACGAGATGCTTGGGGTCCATCCTTCGATCACTCTGAAAATGAAAAAGGGCACTAAAACTTCTGATTAACAATCCAATAAGCCCCCACCGAAGTTTATATGATGACCTTTTCTATATTAAACTTGTATCCTCCAAGGACATAGCTTACAACCCTTACCCTGAGGTCTGTGGGGGGTCTGCCATCTTCAAAGATATAATTTCTGGATCTTTCAATTACGTTGAACAAAACAGCGATCTAAAAATTTTGTTTGGGTGTGTTTGGGGAAATGGTTGCCGTGAAAAGGGGGTTAATTGCCTTCCAATCACTTTCAACTCGTAGAAAGGGCACTAGCCCTTCCAATTTCCAATTGAATGAGCCTTTTTCAAAGTTCTACGACAACTCTTTAACACGAAGTGCCCTGGTCTAAGACGCGTCAAACAAACCAAAAAATAAAAAAAGAATTATAAAGTGTGCCCACATCGCTCTTTACTTAGGTAGCACTATTACGCTTCTTATGATGTGCCGCAAATATCCTTAGAAAGTTTTTTTGCACTTTTTTTCTATATTTGTAATTTAATTTGCTGTCTTTCATTTAACATGGTAATTTCCATCATCATTTTGGAAATCTTTTTTTCATTTTATGGTTTTGGCCTTATCGTTTTAACTTATCCTTCTGTGACTAGCCATGAAGATCTTTGATAAGTAGCTTAAATTATAAATTCACTTCTTACTTCGTCTGGTTATTCTGCAGGTGCATAGAAATGTTTCTTGTCTTTTGGAAATCATCCAGGTAAGCAGAATAGCCTTTGCAAACACAAATAACTTAATAGTATAAATGACAGAATAAGCTAGATATACTTAGTTATTTGAAGAAATCTGGTGCAAAGATACCGCAAAAACACCACCATACTTATGTACTCATCAACATTACATTTTCCAACTAGCATTATTAACTAGTCACAGTATAATTACTTTCTTCAAAAACATTTAATTTTGATGTGATTCATAGCAAAACTGTCATCCATAAGCTATGATCCAACCAAATGGAAAACCAATGCAATTGAAATATATATAAATTTATATTATGGAAAACCAAGTAGCAACTGAAATATTGCTCTGACTTAACGGAAACTTCTCGGTACGGGCATACAAATAATCCTCGTATTCTCAAATTGGGATATATCGATACTTCATGAAAGAATTCTTATATATATGTATATATATATATATATATATATATATATATATATATATATATATATATATATATATATATATATATATATATATATATATATATATATATATATATAACAAAAGATGGCTATCACTGCATACAAAGATGATACATAGATGACGTTGGGTAAGTATAGATGAGGTATTTAGCTTTTATCCATATAACCAACATGTAAGCAGGGTTGCCACCGTCAGTAGGATTTTACTAGATCTAGTAAAAAAAAATTCTAGTAAATTTAGAGGATCTAGTAAATTTCCCGAAATCTAGTAAAACTAGTAAAAAGTCATGATTTACAGTAAACAAAACTTTTCTTTATTTTCCATGAATTCAGGGGAAAAAATTATCGTAAACATATGACAATTTAGAATTTTTGCTTGTCTGTTTTACAATTTACAATTTTGCTTGTCTGTCTCAGAGACAGACAAGCAGTCACCTATTTTCATAAACATACACTTCACTTCCGGCGTCTAAAGGTCGACAAAATCAGCTTTCTGTGTATCAAATCTTACCAACTAAAAATGAAGCTATAATGACACTTGGATTTGTGATGATTGGGAATCTATTAGAATCAAAACAAAACCAACCACCCAAGGTGATTAGGTGAATCTCCTCAGTTTGAAAATCTTTATTGAGGAGAAAGGAGCCTGCTGAGAGAAATTAAAAGTAAGTACAAATGTAAAAAAAAAAGGTTTTTGAACTTGTAGGTTTCCGGAATTTTTCAATCATACTATGAAAACGAAAGAAAAGAGGAAAAGAGAGAAAAAGAAGAAAAGAGATTGTGAAAATCCTATTGATTATCATCCTATATTAAAAATCGATGCTTGAAGGTGCGCGTGCTGGGTAGCCGCACCCGCAAAAATTTGTTTGGAGCATTTAGTAAAAACAGATGCAATCTAGTAAAGTTTTCCTCTACGATTTAGTAAATTCTTTCAGGTCAGGATGGCAACCCTGCATGTAAGCGCAACAATTTTGAAATAAAGAATAAGTGGAAAAGAATAGCTGCTGGCATTGACTCGGGGACACTAAGTTCTATTTATTTCTAAGTTTCCCAGAAATCTTTTTGGCAACATAGACTTAAGCCTGATTTTGAACTCATCAAAAAAGAGACATCATAGGGCTTGATAAGACTAAACACATATATGACGTCAACCTCCAGATGCGAAAGAAAACAGCTAAATACCAATGAAGAATGCTGGGTAACAGCCCTCCTTCCCATCCTGGGAGGCGTAATTTGGCTGAAGTATGATTTATCACAATCATATAAAATGTTTGTCTTGTCACTTGAAACCAGTTTCCTCCTGAACCATTTAACTCTTTTTTGGCTTCACCAACTGATAACTTGGGGCACTCTTTTAACAACCATGGTTGCCACTACTTACTTTCATAGCTTTCCCGTAGGTTTGTTAATGTCATTCACAGGTTTATTCTTCATAATTATATTTAAAGAAACCAAAAAATGTAATTTGAGGATCTTTACAATCGGTGAATGTTCTTGTTTGTGTCAAGGTTTGGCCGGATTTTTAGCCTCAGTTGGGTATAATTACCTCATCTGTGCTGGAGAGTGTATTATTGATACCACTACTCAGATTCTGCAGTTGGGATTCGTTGGTACATTTATATTTGTGGTTGGGCTGTTGAAGATTCATAAGCTGAGGGACCCTAGAATATTCTATCTTTGTTTTTTTTCAGCTTTGTTTTTGGTTTTATCACTCTGGATGTAAATGAGTTGAAACATATCAGTTCATTGCACATTCTTGCTTTTATTACTACTTTTACAAAAAGACAGGTGCTAATATTGATCTTCATTATACTTAGTGTTTGAGCTTGTATTTTTATGCTAAGCTTTAAAAACAGAACAGCTCAAATTCCCCTCACAGTAACAAGAAAAGTCTTTCATATTCTTGTTGTTATTATATATTTGCTTGGACTCTGTTTGAACAGAGGACTTTTATTTGTTCTAACTGGAATCGCACTTCTCATATTCATTATTGTCGAAGTAGTACGACTTCTAAGAATACCACCATTTGGACCAATCATCTTTAAATCTTTCCTTGATGAAATAGACAGTGTACAACAAGCCACGAGTACCACAGAGAGACCAAAAAGGGAACGAATTTCAAAAACTATACTAACAATTTTTGAAAGACGATGAGGCACTTCAACAGAAAGAAATTAAAAAGGTACCAGAAGATTTGGTTAGAGACTACAAAATTTGGAAATCTCCAAAGAACGCCAAATAGCATACAGGCTGAGAAATTTAGATGGGGTGAAGTTTAATCGCGGTCGGGACTCAGATTTTCTAATGACAATGAAACAAGTTGTTTTTATTACGGTTGGCACCACAAAGTTTCACAAGCTTATTGAAGTTGTTGAGTCTGAACAATTCGGAAAGGTGTTGAAAGAAGAAATTTTTTTTAAAATTATTATCTAGTATGGTACAGGCAAAAAACCAAATTTGGCGAATAGTTCTGAATTAGAAGTGGAAACATACTCGTTGAAAGAAGACATAACGAAAGATTTTTGTTGCTCAGATTTGGTCATTAGTCATGCTGGTGCTGGTTCATGTCTTGAAGCCCTTGAATGGAAAAAAAGATTAATTATAGTTGTGAACAGCCAACTTATGGCTAACCACCAAATTAAACTAGCTAACAGGTTGCAAGAAAACCATAGCGCTCTTTGCTGTACGCCGAAGACTCTTACTGAGACTTTAAAAACTGCCTCTTCTTTTAAATTCAGAGCGCTAGAATCCCAACAGACATTAAATTTTGCAAAATTTCTTGACTCAGTTGTATTCTCTTGTAATCAGTTGACTATATCCTAGACTCAAAGACATGTTTCCATATTATTTTCCAGGTTGCAGCGGTAGCTAGCAACCTAGTAAGAGACGATCACGTCCAAAGTTAAGAAATATAAAAACCCCTAACTCCTAAAAAAAAGTCAGATCAAAACTAAAAGTACACCATTAGAACCGCCTTGTCCGAAACCCCTATGTAGGAGTACATAAAGGATAAATATAGGTCACCAGAAATGGTGTCAGTCAAGAGAATCTCTTGTAATAGTTATCAATATAGGCCAGTAAAAGTACCGTTTGACCGGGACAAAATTGCAACAAAAGGTTTTTTTTACACTAAAATGTTCAGAAAAAAATCGCTGAACAACATATCCAAAATCCGCTAAAATCGCCCTCCAGAAAAACCTTCTGGGGCTGCTTAAAGGGGGTGGAAGGGGCGAAAAATTAGGTATTTACATTTTTGACATTTAGGAAGCTTTTTTTACACTAAAATGTTCTGAAAAAATTGTTCAACAACATATCCAAAATTCAATAAAATCCCCCCCGGAAAGAAACTCTCTGGGGCTGCTTAAAGGGGATGGAAGGGGGCGAAAAAATGGGTTCTTTAATTTTTGACATTTGGGAAGCTTTGTTTACACTAAAATTTTCCGAAAAAATTGCAGAACAACATATCCGAAATCCGCTAAAATTGCCCGCCGGGAAAACCTTCTGGGGCTGCTTAAAAAGGGTGAAAGGGGTGAAAAATCCTTTTTTCGATTTTGCTATTTCGGTACGTTCGGAGAATCAATTCTGGTATAAATCAACTCGCAGAAACTGAAAATGATGTCACTTTTATTGTAACCCCTCTCTAACTTATATTAAACTACAAAAAATAAGATTTTAATAACTCCATTGCCAAAATAAAGGAAGTAGCTTTTCTTCCGAAGTTTTACAGAAAGATCAGATCAATGGACGCCTGAAATACTTCGAACAGCCTGCGAAAAGCAATAGAGGAAAATAAAGAACTTAAAGGAGCAGAGAAGTACCTCACTCTTTTTTGCTTCGCTAGTCGTCGGGAACCTGATTATCTGATGAGAACCAAACTTGTGAAAACTAGACTTTAGAAAAAGAGAGACTAAGCATAGACGCATAGAAACTTGAATATTCTAGTCTATACGGCTCATTAAAGACTAGGTACAATTAGGTTTTGAAAACACAGGCTGCACAGCGCACACAATAGGATCACCATCTATCTTCAAAAGTACCTGACTGTTATATCAGCTATTTTGGCAGACACATTATTATGAGTAAGTAGACTTGATAGACTTGATATGTTGCCTCATCCGTAGGAAGCTAAGCCATAGCTTAGGTCAATCAATATTGAAACAGAAGTTGTTGTTCGAGGAAGGAGGGGATTGAACCTCCTTCTCAATTTATTTTGAGATCAGAGCCATCTGTCAGTGCCTTGAAAAACGTCCACGGCGCAGATCAGTCACTACATGTGATGTGACTACTAGCTGTCGTCGGAAAAACATGAGAGTTTAGCGGAATCGCAGCGGATACTCATTGGAGTAGTCATTCGATGACTCGGGTATGCTTCTATTTCTTATTTAAATAAAAAAAACAAGTTGTTTTAACTGAAAGTAAGGAGCGACATTAAAACTTAAAACGAACAGAAATTATTCCGCATAAGAAAGGGTCTGTCCCCTCCTCAGCGCCTCGCTCTTTACGCTAAATTTTTTCCTTATCCTTCTCCTCTATCATGTTACTGTCACCCACAAAGGCCTGTATTTCAGATCCGAGGTGAAAGCTTCAAACGAACATAAAATATGGAATATTTCCTCCATCAAAGAAAAACTAAGGGACATGTGTGATTCAATTCTATTTCTGCACACGTTCCTAGGCTGTGACACCACTTCGAGATTACAAGGAATTGGTAAATCTGTCGGACTGTCATTGTACCAGTCCGATCGGTCTTTCCGTGAGGTCGCTAAGGTCCTTATGGACTCGAAGGCTACGAAAGACGAGCTCATTGTAGCTGGTGAACAAGCTCTTTTGAGAATTTATAAAGGAAAGCCTGGAGAAACTCTCGTGTCCTTGAGACATCGTCTGTTCTTGTCCAAGCTCGCTTCCTCTTCCGCATTTGTCTGCCCTGATCAGATGCCTCCCACACCATCAGCTGCGAAGTTCCATTCTTTTCGCTAGTATTTGCAGGTAATGGAACGGAAAAGCAAGGCTGCTGTGATGAAACCGGAAAACTGGAGATGGCGACTCTCTGCTGATAATTACATCCCAGTAATGACGGGGAAGAAACCAGCTCCCCAAAGTCTTCTTCAAATTATGCACTGCAAATGCAAATCAGGTTGCGATACGGCCAGATGCACTTGCCGTAAGAATGGCATGCCCTGCACACTTGCTTGCGGAGAGTGCATGGGAACAAGTTGTAATAACTCTGAACCAACATCTCTAGTAGAAGAATTTTTGTTTTTTGCAATAACTGTGGTTGTGATCTTTTGTAGTGCTCATTAATGAAATGATAATGATTATCAAAACTGTGATTTATATATAGGCGTGTTAATGTTTTTGTTTTCCAACTGTAAAAGAAGCCGATAATAAGAATGATTTTTCAAGTTTCTATGCGTCTATGCCTATAGTTTCCTTTTTCTACAGTCTGGTCTTCACACGGTTGATACTTATCGGATAACCAGGTCTCCAACGATTAGCGAAGCAACAAAGAGGGGGGTACTTCTCTGCTCCTTTTAATTGCCGTTCGAGGTTTTCCTGTGCTGCTGTTTGAAGTATTTCAGGCTTCCATTGATCTGATATTTCTAACACTTCGGAATAAAAGCTCTTTCCTTTATTTATGCAATGGAGTTATTAAAATCCTATTTATAGTTTAATATAAGTTACAGGCGTGTTACAATAAAAGTAACATCATTGTCGGTGTCAGCGAGTTGATTTATACCAGAATTGAGTCTCCGAACGTACCGAAATAACACAAATCGAAAAAAGGATTTTTTTTACCCCTTTCATCCCCTTTAAGCAGCCCAAGAAGCTTTTTCCCGGCGGGCAATTTTAGCGGATTTCGGATATGTTATTCTGCGATTTCTTCTAAACATTTTAGTGTAAACAAAGCTTCTCAAATGCCAAAAATGACCTATTTGAAAAAATACCTATTTTTTCGCCCCCTTCCACCCCCTTTAAGCAGCCCCAGAGGGTTTTCCCGGTGGGCGATTTTAGCAGATTTTGGATATGTTGTTCAGCGATTTTTTCTTAACATTTTAGCGTAAAAAAAGCTTCCTAAATGTAAAAAATGTAAATACCTAATTTTTCGTCCCCTTCCACCCCCTTTAAGCAGCCCTAGAAGGTTTTCACGGCGGGCAATTTTAGCGGAGTTTGGATATGTTTTTCATCGATTTTTTCTGATCATTTTGGTGTAAAAAAACCTTTTGTTGCAATTTTGTCCGGGTCGAACCACTTTTCTCCGTACTTTTACTGGACTAAAAGAAGCTTTGGGTAATAATAGCGGAATATTCAGTCACTTTCACAGTTATTAAGACTGTCTTCAATAGGATTTTCTTACAAATCTAGCTCCTCTCCTTCAGACTTAAATTCAGGTTCAGGTGACCGTACCTTTTCTGAAGCCCCCCCCCAAAAAAAAAAGTCCTGGACACGGACCTAAGGATTATATATAAATTTTACCTCCACCCTCTCATCGTCTCTCCCTTAGATAATGCAATACGCTTGCCCTGACTTAAAATAGGAGAGTATAATTTTCAATTTCCTTTCTAATGAAAATCCGGAACTGTCCAAGGGGGAAATATCGAGGAATTTTCCGTGAGAAGGGGGAAAATTTGGTGGAGGGGGGGGGTACGCGCCAGCTCTCAGGGAAAAGATGGCATGAATACAATATTTCTCCAAGATGTGAAATGTAAAATCAAAATGTCAATATTGAATCTGCTTTGGCCCTCTACATTATCGAAAATCAAGACCTTGTGGTTCTTTTTGATGAGACAACTTTAATATTTGAAGCAAATAACTTCGAACATTCTTTTAGGAAGGCAATTGAAATAAAAAAAATCCATAAATAAAGACCTTGCTTTTTAAATAGAGATACTGGAGATATTCCTATAAACCCAATTTATAATAACTTAAATTAAAGGATTCACACAAAATTTTTCTTCAAATTAAATTGATATCATCATGCCACAATTTTAATGAAAATTACGCCAGTAGACAAGCTGAGTCAATCACTAAGTAGAGAATTCTTGCCCAATCTAATTGGTGAATAGTCTGTCATTTATTCTGGCTTGGTTCTTTGGTTTGTTTAATTCAGTCTTTCTTCTGCTTAGTTAGAGCTAAATCAAAAGGTTAGTTTCCTTCTTTTTTTGAGCGTTGAAGACGGCCGGGTTTAAATCCCTTAAGAAATATCTGCCTCTATAATTTTCGCTTCATTTTTGTCCGCTGGCTTTTTGTCCTCATTTATCTTGGCTTTTTTTTTTTTTTTTTTTTTTTTTTTTTTTTTTTTTTTTTATATGTCAAACCTGCTTGTAGCCCTTTCTGTCTATAACAGTTCACAAAACAAATGTTTATTTTATTTCAACTAGTATTTCACCATTTTAACATTAATACACTTTATCGTTCTGATAACAAGAAACCTAAATAAGACAGACGAACGCGGAACACAGCTATACACAAAACAAAATCATATTCAATTCTTTTTCTTCAAGCCTCTTCATGCTTTTGTGCTCTGAAAACTGCAAGGTGTCGTAAAATATGTAAAATACCGGTTAAATAGTACCGTGACCAATTTTACCAGTTACAACACTATTAGTAGCTGTAGTAGTGTTGGTAGCATGCAAATATTGTCTTTTTGATCATTTCCCCTATCATTTCCAGAATTTTCTAAATTAATATACTCAGTATTTCCTATATTACCTACTTTAGACAATCCTTATGCACATAACGTGTTTTGATTTAGTCCAATACTCTCCTCAGGATTCTCTGAAAGGCTCGTCTGAATGTCCTTTATCTTGTTGGAAAGTAAAGTTCAAACATGCATACCTTTCTCAATAACATACACTATGCGTAAACAATAAACGACTTGCCAAGCTTACAGCCCTTGTCCTGAAGACTTCGGGTAGGTTGACATCCCAAAAGACATAATTACTTGACCTTCCAACAAGGCCGACTAAAGTATATACTTAAAGTTTCAATCAGATATTGTTTTGGGGAATGAGAGGTTTAGGGGGAAGGGGGTGATTGCCCTATATTCATTTTTGCTTTTAAAAAGGGCACTAAAACTTCTGATTTTCAATCAAATGAGCTCCATTCAATGATATACGACCAACCGTTCCATAAAAACCATATATGCCCTGAGGCATAACTTATAACCCTTGCTCATGGGCCCTTGGGGATTATGTCCACCCTAAAGACATCGTTATACGATTTTCCGACTATTGATAACAAAATGGCTGTCTCACAATTTCAATTGAATGCGCTTAGGGAAAAGTGGATGTCATGAGAGAAGGAACTCGTTATTCTCCATAATGTTTGACTCTTAAAAGAGAACTAGAACTATACATTTTCAATCAAATGAACCTCTTCTAAACTTAAAACAACCACCCCATTCATAAAAACCTTATAAGCCCCTGGGGCAAAACTTAAAACCCTTACCCCCAGACGCTTTGTGACTCTGTAAACCCCAAAGGCCTTATTATATGATCTTCGGACTATTTTTGTACAATTGACCCTCTCAAAATTTCTATCAAATACATTTGCGGAAAATATGATGTGGGGGGGGCTGTCCCTTGGGTCACTTTGACTCATAAAAAGGGCACTAGAGCATCTGATTTCAAATCAATTGAGCCCATTCCTGAGATTTTACCACCACCTTTTTCTTAAAAATCTTATATATCCTTGGGGCATAACTTACAACCTTTGTGCTAAGGGCTGTGGGCGGGGGCTCATCCTAAAAGACATAATTTCCAGACTTTACGTTGAGCAAAATGGCTAACTCAAAATTTTTATTGGATATGTTTGGGGAAATGGTGGGCATGGGAGGGGGGGGGGTAGTTGCCCTACAACCACTTTCAACTATCAAAAAGGATACTAGCACTTTCAATTTCCAATCGAATGAGACCTTTTCGAAATTTTTGCAAAAACAAATGGTCATCTCAAAATCTCTATCAGATGTATTTTGGAAAAATACGAGGTGTTGGGGGTCCATCCTTCGATCACTCTGAATCTTAAAAAGAGCACTAAAACTTCTGATTAACAATCCAAAAAGCCCCCACCGAAGTTTATATTATCACCTTTTCTATATTAAACTTGTATGCCCCCAGGACCATGGGCGTAGGGAAGGGGGGCAGGGGGGGGGCAGCTGCCCCCCTCCCTAGACCTTCAAATTTACATTAAATATGGCTGAAAAAGCAGATGGTTTGGAAAAAGCAGTAGACAAAACTCCATCACACTATCGACTGCCCCCCCTAGACAATATGCTGCCTACACCCAAGCCCAGGACATAGCTTACAACCCTTGCCCTGAGGTCTGTGAGGGGTTTGCCATCTTCAAAGACATAATTTCCGGATCTTTCAATTACATTAAACAAAACAACGATCTAAAAATTTTGTTTGGATGTGTTTGGGGAAATGGTTGGTACGGAAAGGGGGTTAATTGCCTTCCAATCACTTTCGACTGGTAAAAAGGGCACTAGCCCTTCCAATTTCCAATTGAATGAGCCTTTTTCAAAGTTTCTATGACAACTCCTTTAACACGAATTGCCCTGGTCTAAGACAAATCAAACTAACCAAAAAAAAAAATAAATAATAATAATAAATTGTGCCCACATCGCTCTTTACTTAGGTAGCGCTATAGCGCTCCTTATAATGTGCCGCAAATATCTTTAGCAAGTTGTTTTTGCATTTTTTATTTTATATTTCTATCTTAATTTATTGTCTTTCATTTAACATGGTAATTCCCATCATCATTTTGGATTTGTTTTTCATTTTATAGTTTTGACCTTATCGTTTTAACTTATCCTCCTGTGACTAGCCATGAAGAGCTTTGATAAGTAGCTTAAACTATAAATTCACTTTTTACCTCGTCTGGTTATTTTGCAGGTACATAGAAATGTTTCTTTTCTTTTGGAAATCATCCAATTAAGCAGAATATCCTTTGCCAACACAAGTAATTTAATAGTATAAATGACAAAATAAGCTAGATATACTTAGTTATTTGAAGAAATATGGTGCAAAGATACCTCCAAAACACCACCATACTTATGTACTCATCAACATTACATTTTCCAACTAGCATTATTAACTAGTCACAATGCCATAACTTTCTTCAAAAACATTTAATTTAAATATGATTCATTGCAAAACGTCATCCATAAGCTGTGATCCAACCCGATGGAAAACCAATACAATTGAAATATATATAAATTTCTATTATGGAAAACCAAGTAGCAACTGAAATATTGCTCTGACTTAACGGAAACTTCTCGGTACAGGCGCTTTGATATGTTCCATTTTTAACAAACGTTTCGCTAGTGTTTATATATGCTATGCAAAATCCAGAAGAAACGATTTCGTCCAAGATAATTTAAAATAGAAAGTAGAAGATAAAGATAAAGAAAGAAAAGATAGATAAGAAAGATAAAGAAAAAGATAAAGAAAGATAAAGAAAGTAGAAGAAGAAGAAATAATCTGCTAATTGTGTTCCAGGTGAATTGTGTTCCAAGTGTGTTGCGTGAATAAATCTATATACCTATCTATTATAATCTTGGTTTGCAGACTTATCTCCCTATTTTTTCATACTATTTTTAACAGTAAAAAACACCCTGGGCCTTGTGTATTCTTCTTTTAACGTCTTCACTGCGCCCACTGTCTTTTTGCGTTGAGTATCACAGTTCACACTTAAACAAATCTTTTCAGAATGAGCTCAGAAGAACACCACAATAAAAGGGCGCCCACTTTCTGTCACCTTGTGTAAATTTCACAACTCAAAATATGCCGCACAGACCTGCCACGATTGGCAAACTTTCCGTTTCTGCCACGCCACGCTTTCGCACTTATACCAAGCTTGGTACGCGCCACCTGGTGCACTTGATTCCTGGAAGTGGGAGCCTCCTAGGACCCTAAGGATCGCTGTTTAAAATCATCACAATTGGTATATTTGAAATTAAAATTGTGGGAATGGGTATGAAGATTCAACATTTTCCAAAATACAAGTCAAGATCAATGGCCCCAAGGTTGTCTGAAAAAGAAAATATCCCTCTTCAGTTTGCAAAAATTGAGCTCATTTGACATACTGCAGATACACCTGAATTTTCTGAACCAAACACACAACCTAACCAAAAAAATTTACAGCGTAAAACTACAAGGACCCAACCACAAAAAACTTTCCCTGAAATCAAGGCCTTAGACTCCCCCCCTTCCAACCAAGACCAAGACCCAGAATCATCTAAAAGTAAACCTGAGAAACTGACCTCATCAAAATCAACAAATGAAACATCAGAAGAAAATCCAAATCTACTTACAAACTTATGTCTCTACATATTCAACTCCAACTCACTTTCCAGAAAATACCTCACAGAAGATCAAAAATCCTCAATTCTAGAGTAGGTAGCTAATACCTACTTCCCACAAAATCTCAAGGATACAAACAACACAAATTTCAGCACTATATTCAAAGACTGAATCTATCTACTAATGGCTAACCCTCTGTTATCTCTATCCATCACAATTTTGCAATGGAATGTGAGATCCTTAAATTATTTTAAACTTACTGACCTTCTTAAATATACTTCTTCTCACAACGTAGACATACTATGCCTCCAAGAAACCCATTTAAACTCATCAGTTAATCTCAAAATTCCTGGTTATAATGTTCTAAGTGTAAGGAGGCCTTATTTTGTGTAAATTTCGTAACTCAATTTTATTAAAGCTTGGAATTCCCTTTCGCTTCATAGATCAGAAATATAGCGAAAATTTCAAATTAGCTTGAATTTGAAAATAACTTCTCTTTTCATAAATAGTCATAAATCTTGTACTTACAATCTTTTTCCAATAAATACACGAGCTTTGAACCCGTGATATGTTAAGACCTAATTGGGACGAGGTTTGAAAGGCCTTGAAAGACAGAACAAGAAACTACTTTGAACAGAGAGGGGTTGAGTGGCCAGGAGGGAGGGACGTTCGCTAAATCGAGCAAGTAGCAAAAAGAGTAAAACTTACGGATGAGAGACAAATCGGGTAGTTTTGCCTCGGAAACACGGTAGTCCTTTTGGAACAAACAAAGAGTAAGTGTTTTACTTTGTAATTACGATAAGCTACCACTGCCTGTCTGAATTCTCTTTGGGAATAAAAGTTTGAAGATCAAAGTTAAAATAAGAAGAAAACCTCTAAAACTTTCTGTCACTTGGAAATAGCCTTAATACGTATATAAGAGAAATTGATAACAGCTAGTGCTGAAATCTAAGTTGATGATTTTGGGCTTATAGTTTCAGTAGTATTTCCACCTAGACAAGGTTTGAGCCATTTGGACAAAACCGCATTTTAAGGTTAGAATAAGCCAAATTAAATTTCTTCCCAGAAATTTAAGCTTTGAATAACTGAGGGTTTAAAGTGGAAAGGAAACCTTAACCAAGAAGAGAAGGCTAGCAGAGCCATTTGTGCTTCCCCTTGTCAGCCTAGAGTCCCTTGAGGCTTAGCTTGACTTTATAAGGACCTTATATCCAAAAATTTGGAATTATCGGACAATAACATTAATTAACCCCCCTTTGTGCAATCCTCAGACGTTTATACGAAGAAGAACACAGTTCCCTTTTTAATCATTCTTTCATTTCGTTAACCCTGTACTGCATGTTTATACAAAGGTGACCTAAATGTTTATACAGGCAGGTTAAGGGAAAAAGGGAACAATATTATCAGCGTAAGAATTTCCAAACCTTTATGTTTAGATATTTTCAATTAAGCTTTCCCTGCTGAAGTTAAAGCTTAACAAAGGTCCAAACAATACACAGCCCTTTTAAGAAATAATAAGAGAATCCCTTGGTTTGGGTTAATGAAATTTGAATTAAAAGCAAGTACAATTATTCTTAGCTTAGCTCAACAAGGGCTTCAAATACATGATTTTAATAGCACAGTGTGTAAGCTTTGACAAGACGTAAAAGTTTAGAATTTTTGAGTAGTAACATTGGTTAGGGTATGATTACAATGATCTTTTTTGTTCGGTCATCAGTTGTGGATTGAACCAGTAAATAGTTAAACCTTAGACCTAGAAGAGGTTTGGAAGTATTCAACATAAATAGAATTAGAATATTTTCCCTTGTATCTTCTTCTGTAAATACATTCATTTGTCACTGAATTCTGAGTACTAATTTCTTAACTAACACCTCAGTTTGTATAACGCTACCAAATTTAATATACCTTTAAATAAGGGGCAACCTTACACCTGGTCACAGTGGTATTCAGGTTCAGTACAACTGGTCGCAGCGGAACTCAGGTTCGGTACAACTGGTCGCAGCGGTACTCAGGTTTGGTACAACTGGTCGCAGCGGTACTCGAGTTCGGTACAACTGGTCGCAGCGGTACTCAAGTTCGGTGCAACTTTCGTTTAAGTGGGGGAGGATTAATTAAATTTATAAAATTTAGTACAATTTAGTCCTGTTCCTCACAAAAAAGTGTGTGTTCAGTTTTCCAAACCTATCCAAGACTGAAAAGTTTGAAAAAGTGTTCATTAAAGAAAATTTCAACCTAAAAAGGAAGCTCAGACAGACTTTTATCTTCCTAAGATTCTTCCTTTTCCTTTTCTTTCTCTTTGCTATAAGTTCTAGTGTCCGTATCATCTGTAGCTTGCTTAAATCCTTTTTAACACTAGTGTCATAGTTAAATCATCTTCAAAAGAGTAATCATACTATTAGCCTTAAGGGTTAATTTAAATCGAGGTATCGAGCTAATTCTTACGCAATTTATAAACTAACTCATTTTGTAGTTTAAAACAATTTAAAGGTTCAAAACATTTCCCGCATTAAGCCTTTATACGGGTAGAACAGTCCTGAGTTCAAATGAAAACAAAATTAAAGAGTTAGAAATTGCGCTACAAAAAGCGTAGTCTAGAATAAATGCTCAAGAAGGGCAATATGGAGTTGCCACAGTCACAAGTAGGATTCAAAGCCAATTTGTGGAGCAAGTGCCTCCCATCTCGTTACAGACATATCCAAATGAAATCCATTCATGGATTACCACCCTTAAACAAATACAGAGGAGTTTAGAAAAAAAATGACAGTGCTAGGATTAATCAAACTATTTGTTATACAGGGGGAGAAATACAAAGATTCACAACGAGTTTCGACATTCCTTAAAAGAAAGAGATGTCAAGACCAACTAGGGATAATTATTCCAGGTATAAATTTAGTAAAAGAAAAAATGATTGCATACAATGCTGGACTTGCGGGGGTCCACATAGACAATCGAAATGTGAAAAACCTCCAACTTGTATCTGCTGTGGTGAAACAGGTCACAAAGCAAAATATTGTTTAGCTCCAACACCTATACACCAACCCCAAGAAAAATTTTAAGGCAATTTTTCCGAAGGTACTGCGGCCTCCGAGCAATGGTTAGGGAACAACGGGAAGCAGAGGCGGAAATTCCGTAGTTTTGTAGTAGGTTTATCGTTAGAAATAGACTTAATGTGACTAGTAGTCACGGATATGTCATGACAGGGAGTCATGTACTTCAGACGGAGGTTGAGAGGACACCTCTCAAGGATACAAAAATGGGTTGCGTCCACCTCTTAAGGATGCAAGAAAGGGTTGCGTCTACCTCTTAAGGATGCAAGAAAGGGTTGCGTCTACCTCTTAAGGAAGTAAAAAAAAGGTTAGCATCTATAGGGATTCGAAAAAGGGTTGTATCCCAACGCGCAAAGGCTACATATGTATATACTAGAAACATTAATGACAGATAACACAAAACGAAACAAACGGAGTCTATTACCACTTTGGGGACAAAATAGGGTGGGTCGCAGGACTAGCAACGGAAGAAAATGTAGAAAACATTCTTCATCAGGTAGATTACTTAACTGAAAAAAATGAAAGGTTACTACACATGTTGGACAGATCCATATCGTTAGTAAGTGACCTCGACAGAGAATTAAGAATGGAAAGGAACATAAGCCTAGAAATTTTGGGAATGACTTCCAAGAGAATTATCGAGTATATATCAAAGGATATTAATGAGATAAATTTCCTAAAATTACAGATAAACAAAGAAATGACAAAAAGTTCAATCCAAATAAAAAAGCTTGTAAAGAAAATAGAAATAGTAATCCTTTCTTTTCTTCAAGCAGAAAATAAAAGTTTCACATTTATTGTCACAGATCCGGCAGACATCCTTAGGACAATTTTCGAAATTGAAAATTCCCTACCAATAGGTTATAGAATATCGGTAAATTATAGGCGTTACGGCTTACTGGAACTTTATAAATCGACTAGCTGCAATGTGGTGACACAACAATTGAAATTGTTGGTTATTTGTGATTTTTCTATATCAAATAAACAAGATGGGTTCAGAATGTTCGAAATGTTCAGCATTCCGTTCCCAGTGTCAAACACTTCGTATTTCTTTCAAATAGAAAATGAGTTTAAATTTTTTTGGTTAAGTAAGGATCAAACGAGATATTTTTTAGAAGATGACAATATAGTAGTAGCGCCATCCAAGAAAAATAGATGAGAGGAAACGCATTGCCCGTAAGAATTAGAGTATTATTGAAAATAAAAAGCACCGCCGGTAGGATTTAAAATATCAGTAAAATACAGGATAAGAATTATAGGAATTATATAAGAGACTCCTTGTAATGTAGCCAAATACTAACTTAAACTAGTAATAATATTGTAAATTTTTATGTCTTCAACAAAGGAGATGAGTTCAGAAAATTCGAAAGGTACGAAAATTTCATAGCCCGTATTTTTTTTTAAGTAGAGAACGGGTTCAGATTTTTTTTTTCGTTTCATCGTATAATGTATTTGCCTTTTATTTTTCAAGTCTTCCATTGTTACTATACCTTTTGCCACATTTATATAATATTTCAAGTATTAAATTATAATTTGAAAAAAAAATCGTGAATAAAGATTGAAAAGGCCCAAATAAGAATATATCACTCGCTGTTCGTAGAGGTCAATTAATAAATATTCTTTTTATTAGAGCTGTGCTCAACTTTAACCTTAAAGTAATCGAAGAGTCGATTGATATGTGCTTATCAAAACAGGAGCAGGGTTTTTATTTTGGATTCCGCGAAACAACAAACAAAACAACCCGTAGATTAAAAATATCTGCATGAGCTCATAAGGATTCTGGCTGAGAACTTTGCATAAGTTCTACTATATTAGGAAGACGAAACTGAATATTTAACTTTTATTTACTTTTAGAATAGGTTTAATTTCAACCACTGGCCTAGATGAAGTGAGACAAATACGAGTTTCCTTACAAGAAGAAAAGGGAAGATGTAACAACATATTGGACATCAACGTATAACGTGTTTATACTCTTTATATATATAATAGGATTTCTTTCAGTAGGACTGATATTCAGAAAATTAAGAAATTTATATACAGATTATCGAGACCAAAAGCCTATAGGGTTCAATTTAGAAGTAGTACAAGGAGAAGTTGAGTTACACTAGATATTAGTAAATTCGTGTTTTCTTTTGTTTATTTCTTTTAAAACAAAAATTATACTAAGATTTTAAGTGGGGGAAGATTGCAAGGAGGCCTTATTTTGTGTAAATTTCGTAACTCAATTTTATTAAAGCTTGGAATTCTCTTTACCTTCATAGATCAGAAATATAGAGACAATTTCAAATTAACTTGAATTTGAAAATAACTTCTCTTTGCATAGCTAGTCATAAATCTTGTAGTGACACTCTTTGTCCAAGAATCAAACGAACTTTGAACCCGTGATATGTTAAGACCTAATTTAGACCAGTTTTGCAAGGCCTTGAAAGACTGGAAAAGAAACTACTTTTAACAAAAAGTGGTTGATTGGCTAGGAGGGAGGGAAGGTCGCTAAACCGATCAAGTAGCAAAAAGAATAATTTTACGGATGAGAGACAAATCGGGGTAGTTTTGCCTCGGAAACACGGTAGTCCTTTTGGAGCAAACAAAGAGTAAGTGTTTTACTTTGTAATTACGATAAGCTACCACTGCCTGTCTGAATTCTCTTTGGGAATAAAGGTTTGAAGATCAAAGTTAAAATAAGAAGAAAACCTCTAAAACTTTCTGTCACTTGGAAATAACCTTAATATGTATATAAGAGAAATTGATAACAACTAGTGCTGAAATCTAAGTTGATGATTTTGGGCTTATGGTTTCAGTAGTATTTCCACCTAGACAAGGCTTGAGCCATTTGGACAAAACCGCATTAAGGTTAGAATAAGCCAAATTAAATTTCTTCCCAGAAATTTAACCTTTGAATAACTGAGGGTTTAAAGAGGAAAGGAAACCTTAACCAAGAAGAAAAAGCTAAGAGAGACATTTGTACTTCCCCTTGTCAGCCTAGAGTCCCTTGAGGCTTAGCTTGACTTTATAAGGACCTTATATCCAAAAATTGGAATTATCGGACAATAACATTAATTAACCCCCCTTTGTGCAATCCTCAGACGTTTATACGAAGAAGAACACAGTTCCCTTTTTAATCATTCTTTCATTTCGTTAACCATGTACTGCATGTTTATACAAAGGTGACCTAAATGTTTATACAGGCAGGTTAAGGGAAAAAGGGAACAATATTATCAGCGTAAGAATTTCCAAACCTTTATGTCCAGATATTTTCAATTAATCTTTCCCTGGTAAAGCTAAAGCTTAATAAAGGTCCAAACAATACACAGCCCTTTTAAGAAATAATAAGATAATCTCTTGGTTTGGGTTAATGAAATTTGAATTTAAAGTAAGTACGGTTATTCTAAGCTTAGCTCAAAAATAGCTTGAACTAAAGGATTTTAATAACCCAGAACTCAAGCCTTGACTAGCTGTTCAAGTGTAAACTTTTTAAGTAGAAACAATCGTTAGCCTAAGATTAACTTATTCTTTTCTTTTCGGTAAACATTGGTGGATTGAACAAGTAGATCAATAGACCTTAGACCTAGAAGAGGTTGGGAAGTATTCAACATAAATAGAATTAGAATATTTTTCCTTTTATCTTCTTCTGTAAATGCATTCAGATGTCACTGAATTCTGAGTACCAATTTCTTAACTAACACCTCAGTTTGTATCACGCTACCAAATTTATTAGCCCTGTTAATAGGGGCAACCTTACATAAGAAAAGATATATCTTCCAATAGAATTGGTGGTAGAGCTGCCATTCTTGTTAGATCACACCTAAAATTCTGTGGTATAAGCCTCCCTGATTTCAGTCATGACATTAATGCAATAGGTGTAAAGTTGTGGCTGGCAAACATGGAGGTTACAGCTATTAATTTATATAACCCAAATGGTAATAACGCTGGACAAGATTTTTTCATTTTCTTATCTAATAATTTCTCAAATTCAAATCTAGTGGTTGTTGGGGACTTCAATGCCGTTATTTGCCTCGAAATAATGATGACACATACATAGAGGAATTCCTCACCAATTTTACCAATGTAGTAGTAGTGACTAAAAAAGCACTTTTATCTCTCTTCAACAATGCTTAGAGTAATTCCTTCTTCCCATCCACTTAGAAAACATCACTCATCGTCCCTATATTAAAGCAAAATAAACCCAAAAATAACCCCAACTAGTTCAGACCAATTATGATTACCCCAGTTCTTGCAAAATTATATGAGAAGATAATTAACTCCCGATTGCATTGGTTTGCTGAGTCTAACCACCTCATCCCACATACCCAAACAGCATTTAGGAAATATCATTCTTCCATTGACGCATCTGTTTGCTTAACCAATGCCATATCTGAGTGTCTGAAAGATAACTGAATCCTTGTTGCAGCCTTCTTTGACTTCCAAAATGCATATGATGATATGTAACATCCACTTCTACTGCAAAAATTATAAAAAATGGGTTTTCCGCTACCTGTAGTGAACTTCTTTAAAAGTTGCCTATCCAAACACTCTTTTGTTCTCCAAGAAAATACCTACATCTCTTCTAAAAAGTCTGTCTCCAAAGGCCTTCCTCAAGGTGCTGCCCTCAGCTGTCTCCTGTTTTCGCTATATTTATGCGATCTTAATTTACCCCATACAAATATTCATTTTGCAGAAGATATTGTCCTATAGTCTACCTCAAATAACTTTGAACTGGCCCAATCTAAGTTACAAAAGTCACTTTATGCCTTTGAAAGTTTCTCCAACAATCCATGCCTACCCACCTCCCCATCAAAATCGGCTCTAGTACAGTTTCATAATAAGAGAAACCCCAAATCTGCCCTATTAACCCTAAATGGTGTTGTCCTCCAAGAGCAACAACACATCAAATATCTAGGCCTCACTCTAGACCAAAAACTAACTTTCAGGCTCCATATTGAAAATGTGAAAATAAAATGCCTCAGAAAAATTCATATATTACAAAGGCTACTTAATACGCCTTGGGGTTGCCATGAAAACATCTAATAAATTTCTATAAGACTTATATCAGATATCAGATTGATTATGGACTAATTGTTTACAGCTCATGCTCGAACACCCTATTATGCAGTCTCGAGACTTTCCAAAATACTAATATCCGTGCTATACTTGGCCTCAAGAATCACACCAAAGCCAACTTCCTCCTCAGCGAAAGTGGTCTCACCTCTATTGCTACTCGTAGAGAAAACCTACTTGCCCGCTACTTAACAAAAATTGAAGGTAACATCTCCCATAGATTACATGATTGGCTAAGAAACCCTAGTGCTTTTAGGAGCCTTGCAGAGGAACTTGCAGTCACCCAAATGACCTTCCGCATGCCTTCATCTTCTTTATTTCAAATATACCCCGGATACCATCCTGGGCTAAACAGTACCCAGAAGTGAACCTTTTGTTTGCGCATCTCTCCCTTGCCTATGTAAAATCATTACTCCATGTATTTGAGTCTCAGGGATATGACCACCACTTCCCAGTTTTTGTGGATGGCTCACAAACGGAATCTAGGACTGCTTGTGGAGTCTACTTTCCATCTTTATGCATAGCAGTTGCAGAAAGGCTCCAAAATGATGTGAGTATTATGGCAGCCGAAATAGCTGTCATCAACATTGCATTGGCACCGATTATAAAGAAACACCCTTCCTATAATTTATTCGAGCACAAAATCAACCTTTGCCTCAATATCACCAGAGTATTCAGACTACCCAGACAATGATATCTCTACCACTCTTGTACTATTGAACCAACAACTTAAACAAGGTATATCCACAAAATTTCAATATATCCGAAGTCATATGGGCATTAAAGGAAACCACAAGGCAGATGAAATAGCTAAATCTGCCCTTCAGCTTAAAATAACATCTGGAAGGCCTATCCCAGTAAGAGATATAAACCATTGGCGCCTAAAAATGTATCTAGCAAACCAATGCCCATCAAACCTTTCTTCATTTGTATCCCGGAAAGACTCAAAGGTGTAACACAGAATACAATCAAATGCTACTGGTCTTAACTGCCAAACTTATCATTTCCAAAACACAACCACTCCGACGGTAACAAGCCCTCTTCTCCGCCGATGCCAAACCCATGATGAGACCATCAACCACGCTCTTTTCAGTTGTTCTATGGCAACTCTCAACCATAAAAAAGAATGGCTAACTTTATCTGCTATATTCAGGCGCCTTAAGCTAACCCCTAATATTGACCAACTAACACAAAGCAAACTCTCTCCAATCAATGATGTCGAATTCTTCAAAGCTGTCTTTAACTGCCTGAATATAGGTGGTTTCATCAATGTTATATAAAGTCTGTTATTAAACAATAATAGACTAATTTTTACATTTGATCTCCCAGGGCTCCTCCTCAGGGCCATACTGTGGTGTTTCTTTTGTAAAGATGGTGACAATTTCCCCACAGTAGAGTGAAAATTTCCCCACAGTAGAGTGCAGAAGGTTTGTTATCATTGTATTATCCTTTCTTTTTTTTTTAGTTTAAAGCTTATTCCAATAGGCAATGTTTAGAAGTCCTCCAAAAAATAATGTCCCCCCAGATCCCACCCCAAATACCAGTGAAATTGATACCCATCTTGGCTGGTCAAGCAATCTATCACAAAGTTCACATGATAGCTCCAATTCTGAGACCAGGACAATGATCAGTGTAGGGGCTAATGTCACTATAAATGATGATGATGGGTTTCAAGAGGTCCTTTCTAGAAGCTCAAAAAAAAGAAAAAAAATCTCCCCTGTCAAAAGCATTTCCCCTCTCCCCACCCAAGATCCTCCCTCCCAAAACTTAAGAATTTACCTTAAAATTTCTCCTATTACCCCCTTTGAAATAAAAAAGATTACTGCAATAAGAGTTGCAATTTTCAAATTGCTAAAATCAATGTTCTCTCCGTGATGGATCTCTTCTAATAGCTTCAATTCACCGTGATGGATCTCTGCTAATAGCTGTCCAAGATCAAAAATCAGCAGACACAATAATTAATCTAAAATCCCTTCTGAATACCCCAATTAATGCATCTAAATGGAACCCAAAACAATCCCCAACAAAAATAGTAGTTTATAATGTTCCCCCAGAAATACCCACTCAGGAGTTAAAAGAAGGGCTCTCAGATAGGGCTGGAAACACAATCCCAGTTGAAGATGTTACCCAACTTTACAAACCTAACTCTAATGGCCTAAAAACAAGTAGATCATTCTTATTTACACTGAAGGAAAAAATTAACATCCCAGAAGAGGTATTCCTATTTGGGCAAATAAAACCACACAAGGAATACAAACCAAAGCCTATCCAGTGTCAGAAGTGTCTCAAACTGGGACACACAACAAACAAATGCAATGAAATTGTTCTAAAGTGTAGTGACTGTAAAGCGATCTATCATAAAGAGTTGGCAACTTGCAACAACACTCTGCTTACATCAATCAATTGCAAAGGCCCACATGAATCTAAAAATTAATCACTATGCCCAGTATATAAGAAAATGAACACTAAAACTCCAAATAGCAACAGAGAAAGCCTTTCCATACCCATTTGCAGCAATGGAAGCAAATGCTGCCCAACAATACCAAATAAAGCCCGTAATGAAACCAACTTAAAACCCCAAGTCAAACACCCCCAATGCATCAAGTACCCCGTATAAAACACCATCCTCTAAGCCCCCTATCTCATATTCCTATCAGAAGGAATCACCTAGTCAACAAGCCTCCTTGTCCAGTGAGATGAGGTCAGCCTGGCCCCCCCTCCCAAGAAGAAACGAACCAGAAATACTACCAGAAATTAATCACTTAACTGACGAACAGGATGCACAACCAAACATGCAATCCCCATATATATGCTTATTCATTCTAAACTGTAATGCAGTTCAGGCCATGAACATACATCAACTAAAGAAAACAAAAATCATTGCAGAATTGGCAAAACACCCAAGAAAACCTTCCCTAAACACATTCCTAAAGAATGGTGGACAAATGAGTGCCATAATAAATGGAGAACAAAAAAGGAAGCTAGGAGAGCATTCATAAAAAAACCATCACCTACTACATATTTAAGAAAATTACAAGCAGAATCTAATCTAAAAAGGACTATAATAGATGCTAAATATAAATACTCGAATAATTTTGCAAATAATCTCTCCAGAGAAACACATGAGCCAATTATACATAAAGTCATAAGCCACATCTGTGGGAAAAAGACTTCCCCCAACCCACTCCTATATGAGCTTATACATAATAATACCCATTATGACAATGATAAGGAAAAAGCTAAACTATTTGCAACCCTTTTTGTTAATAAGCTAACATCAGGTAATCGAAGCAAAATGTCCATAATTCCTATGAACTAAAGTTACCAACCACGCAAAGGATCCGAGTATATAACTAGTCCATTTTCAATCCAGGAAATGAATAATGAAATACATCATATTATGACCAAAACTAGCGGCAGCTATGACAACATACACCCTACATGGATAAAGAATCTCACCCCTTCATACAAACAGGAACTGCTAAATTGTTATAATCACGCTTGGGCATCTTCTATGTTCCCCAATATATGGAAATGCTCGTCCCTCCTACCAATCCTAAGAAAAATAAACCCAAAGATAGCCCTGAGTCCTATAGGCCCATAATGATTACTCCTGTGATGGGGAAAATAATGGAGAAAAAGATCTATTACCGACTCCTCTGGTTTGTTGAAAAAAATAACCTGATCCCTTACACTCAAACTGGATTCAGGAAACACCACTCCTCAACAGATGCTTTCATATTGCTAACAAATGCAATAAATGAATCATTCTCAAAAAACAATGTCCTAGTTGCAGCTTTCCTAGATTTTGAAGGGGCATATGACAATGTGAACCATCAAATCCTTTTAAACAAACTTGCAAACCTTGGACTACCCCCCAAGCTAGTATCTTTTATAAAATCGTTCATAGAGTTGCGAAGTTTCATTGTTTGTTTTGGTTCAGCCTCTTCACCCCAAAAGACAATAACCAAAGGCCTACCTCAGGGGGCAGTCCTCAGTTGCCTCCTCTTTGCCCTATATCTCTGGGACATGAACCTCCCCCACACGAATCTTCAATTCGCAGACGATCTGGTGCTATGAGTATCTGGCAACACCTTTGAGATAGCACATTTCAAACACAATAACAAAATGCTATAGACAAACAAATATACTAAAAAGACTTCTTTCCACACCCTGGGGATGTAAGGAGAAAACCTTACTCCAGTTTTATAAATCACATGTAAGACCCCATATTGACTATGGGCTCATCGTCTATGGTGCATGTGCAAAGACCCAGATGCAAAAAATTGAAACAATACAAAACGATATAATATATCTCATATTTAGTATTAGGAAACCCACAAGCACCAAGTTTCTGCTTATGGAGAGTAGACTCACAACAACAAGTGAGAAATATAGCCTTCTCCTGACAAAACATCTTACGAAAAATGAATGAAATAGATCACATACCCTGCATGCCTGGTTAAGAAATCCCGCCATGTATAGTAACATTGCAAATGAGTTTGTCACTATTAAAAAGATGTTCCCTATATCGGCAAAGTTTCTTGCACTCACTTCCCCCATTCCCCTCCATGGAATTGGTCAATTCCCATAATAAATACTGATTTCTCAAAGTGGAATAAAGATTTAACCCCCATTGCTTTTGTCCAGAAAAAATTATTATTATTATTATCTCTCATTATCATTATCTCATTATTATTATCTCTGCTCCCATTTGTCGTCAATTGAAGTGAGCATTGTTGTACACCTAAAATGTAAGTCACAATAAATCTATTGCCTTTCTATTTGTGTTTATTTTATTTTATATGTCTGTATCTAGTCACACGACGGATACTTAGGTCGCATACTTCCAAGGTAGCGCTCCCCGGGATCTGATTTTTACATACTATAACAGGTAATTGATTTCGAGATAACCCAAGGAAAGGAGGTTACGTTTATGTAATTACATATTTTATTTTCTCGCTTTCTGCGAGTGGCGCGATCGGTACACCGCTTTAAATCATAATATTACATATGGCGCTGTCTTTAGCGCTAGAAGTGGCGCTATAGGAGAACTTATAAGGTGTAAGTTCACAGCCTTAAATCATAAAATTACATTTGACGCGGTCAATCTTTATTAGCACAATTGCCTCAGTCTATAATTTCTATCGCTACAAATGGCACGGTCGGAAATTGGAGGAAAACTTGCGAACTAGTTAGGCTATAAACCTTATAATTTAAATTTAATCATTGGGAAGATACTGACATATAAGAAAAGTGATTAGGTCTATAACCGCTAAGCTATTACAGGAACACCCTTTAGAATATCTCATAGGAGATAATAGCCTCCCCCAAAATAGGTTAATTAAAGTAATAAATTTATTTTGATTTATTCGAACGCCAATAAAAAATGTCAAAAGAACTAAGTGATTTATTAATGGCGCAAAAGTTGGTCGCGAAAAATATACAAATAGGAAAGTCTATCCCACAGTATAAAGGACAATCGGATGTCGACAAATTTAATATCCAATTGGCCCAGTTTGAAGAATTAACAAAAACAAAGCAAAAACAGAAGCAATCGTTGACGTGCTACTATTACAATCAAAAGACCAGGTATCAACGTTTCTGAACTAAATCTAAAATACCCCAGGTTATGATGCTTGCTTTCCAATAAATACGGTTGATAAATTATTGACGGCATTTAAAGATAGATTTATCAAAACCAGTTCCATAAATAAATTAAAACACGGAATGGTGTGCCTTGACCATTCACAAAATATAAGAGAATATCTTGATAGTATACACATTTCAGTAGAGCCAAAATACAGAAGAGGTACAGGACCATCGTATGAAAAAGTCCTACTAAATACCTTTATGCAAGGGCTACCCCCAAAATTACATAGAATGGTAATATCCAAAAATATTCAGACGTTGGATCTTGCAGTTCAGGTGGTAGAGCGATTGATCGAAGTTGATACGATGGTCGCAAATCACAGTAAAGCAAAAATAAATAGCCTAGGCGAATCAAACGCAAACAAGACCTTCAAGGTCGATCAGGCGTCTCCCAATTTCTTTTCAGGGGATAACTCTCCAGTGCCACAAAGAAATAAAACGCAAGAACCCGCTAGGCAGAAAACAGTACGTTTTCAGCCTGTCAAACAAGTTAGTTAAGAAAATAACCCTACAATAATAAGATGCTATATTTGTAATCGACCTGGGTACATCGCGAGGGAGTGCCGTCATGTCCTCAATCGCACACCAAGAATTGCTGTCGGTAGTACGCAAAATTATGGCAACCATTTGTTCGGAAGAACAAATTTTAGTGCCAGTGGTGCACGAGGGTATACCCAGGGAAGATTGTATTAATCGATACCTTAACACGCAGATCAACAAATTGTTGATTATTCTCCTCCCAATAGACAAAATGGGTACCAATTTGAAAACCCAAATATTCTCAAAACTCAATTTAAAGCGACAATCGTATATAGAAATGACGAAAACTTGCCAACGAGAAATAAAAATATTTCAAACCCACGGCAAATAGTTAATTGACCGACGAGAAATGAAAATTTTGCAATCCAACGGCATTGGCAGTTGGCGCCAGCAAGCGGCACTGGCGCAAGACATCCAAGTTACTGTAATAATACATAGTGAAGGCAGACAAATGTAAATCAATTAGATATGCCTACGAAATCTTATATATCTGAATATCTATTGCAGGCACCGACGCATGAAATAAATCCTCAGGGAAATGTTTCAGGCCCCTCAGAAATATAGATTGGACGCAGAGGGTGCCTAGAATGTTTTATAGGTCCAAACTGATAGTAGTACCGTCCTTTAGTGATAGTAATAACAAGTTACCTATATTTAATGATTTTTGTGTAGCAAATGTTTACTTTAAAGCTTTGATTGACTCTGGTTCTACTGCGAACATCATAAACTCATGCGTATTTAATATTTTGCCTCCGCATATTAGGACACAAAGAATTTTTAATAATCCCAATTTAACTAGCGTTACAGGGCATAAATTGGATGCAAGAGGTTCAATTCGCCTGGACGTAAAAAGGGATAATAGAATTTTTTCGACGAATTTTATAATATGCGATAACTTTCCGTATGAAGCCATTATGGCACAAATTTTTTAAGGTCTAATAGAGTACTATTAGACGTGGCTAACGAAAGGCTTGTATACCCGGCTAAGGTAGGGGAAGAAATTTCTACCTTAAGAAATCGTAACAGAGGTTACGAAGACAACGTAACAGGAAATAAAATTTCTAGCGGTATAATGTCACAATCTATTGAACCTCATGTCTCGCAAGGAGGACATAGCATCATCAGAAATTTATTCAATTATTCTGAGAGACATTGCAGAAATGAAGTAAATTTAAATAATAACTGTAACCAGTTCCGAAGAGTCTGACGGCGAATCAGAACATATAGAAGTTAAAGAAATAGGGAAATCAAAACCGACTTCAGCAGCCGCACACGCGAAGGAAACAAAATTAAAAGGGCAAGAATTTTTGAAAAAACAATACAAAAAATTTGATCTCATTTCGCTAGCAAAACCTAAAAAGAAAAAACGACAAGAAGTTGAGGAGAAAATAACGACGCATTCGGTTATAACGGTTAAAAGACCCGATAGATGAAAATTCGCTTAGTTAGTACAGGATCAAAATACTTTAATAGAAAGGAGTCATAAAGAATAATAATTTAAATACTTTTAACGTACGAGTAAAAATCATACAATTCTAAAAATGCTGTAGAGAAATTTTGCTCAACATACATTAATTCCTGAAAACAAATTCTAATTAAAAAGTAGCACTGCATATGATTAATTCTAATAATTTACTTTAATATAAAAAGTTATCCGTACCATTCCAGTACGAGGTATCCAGTCCAACTGAACGAAACCATGATAGGAAGTACTAAACGCGAAATATTCATATACCTTAGAAATGATCTTTGGTTATTTTCTGTTCCAAAAGAAATTGTAGCAACTATGTCTTGCTACAATAATACAGAAAGAATAAATCCAAGTTACAGGACAGAATTACTATTATGAGATGTGGGTACGATAACCATAAAACAAGGATGTCGACTTGTAACTAAAGAGTCAACTGTTCGAACACCGTTAATTACCACGAGCACAAAGATAATAAGTCCCAAAATAACCAATTTCAAGGCAATTAACCTGTCGTACACTATTCCCAATATAGAGAGTGAGGAAATGAAAACCTCGTTATGGTCCAAAATAGAAAAAATAAAGGGACATTAAGGCTTACAAAAATAAGAGAAGCATTAGATTCCCAGATCCCCCTATTTGCAAACGAAGACCAGAGATTAACGTATGTGGATATTAGATACGGAGTAATCACAATCAATCTCTGGTGGAACATACTACTGACCGTATGTTTCGTATTTGCGACTTCGCTGGCCATAAAAGCTCTACCTATTTTTAACTATGGAAAAATCCTGAGACTAAGAAGATAAAAATCAATAGAGGAACACGGGGGAAACGGCCGAAATGCAGAAGTTAAACCCGGAACCCCATGAGAACGTCTAAGCCAAGAAAAAGGGAAGACATTAGAAAACGAGTGTGTATAGAGGTCTCCACTCGTCCTTGCTATTTCTTGTTCCCGCATTGTAGTGTCGTTTACGTAAAACCGTGTGGTTACGACGCTCCAATATGCGTCTCTTAAACAGCACGGACGTGCGTCAAACAATGCAGGCATGAAATATGTTGTAAAATTAGACCTCAAACTTAATAATGTAGAGTAACTTATGTTTAAAGGATTTTTTAAATTTAAGGGAAAATTAAATAAGTATTGAGGAATTAAATAATCCTTTTATAGTTGCGTCCTTTCTCAAAACAAATTTGAAGACATCTCTGTTTTAGATTTCCCAATAGGAATTATATGTATATGAAACCAACATGACAATAATGTCGTTTTATTAAAACCAATGTTTATGTAGTAATATCAGTGTACCTTTTTATATTGTCTTGTAGGGTAAACTTCACCCTAAACAGCACCTAATCGTATTGTTTGTTATATATTATGGCTATTTATTTTAAAGAACGTGTTATTTTGACTCGTTATTTTCTTTATAGGGAGTGGTTTGCTATTTTTGATATCGATCATTACAATGCGTTGTCTAGTGCAGATACAACCTAGTAGCATCTATTTTCATCATACCTCAACCAACGAAGAGTACTCACCATAGACTTCAGGCAATTTTAATCCTAACTTCGTCTACGAGAATTACAGTTACCTTTTGATCGTTGTTTCCTTGACCATGAACCATATTACGTATCAGGTAACATTATATTTGAATCTCACTATCCAGTGAGTTATCTAACTATACAATCACATAAATCCTGAGAACCCCATCGACCAGTACAAGATATAAGTACATAAATAAAGCCCTTGATATTCATTATGGACCCATATACCATACGACCATATAGTTATGATATTTGATGACCCCAAAAATTATTCATGTGTCACAGACTCACGCGTCGAATCCCTTTCGACCATCTCTCGGAATCCATCCTATCCCCTCTATGTGAAAAGTTCATATCTCCGTTATCCCATAAATTTTACGAAAAAATTTCAGAAAAATGGACCTGGAAACCAACAATTGAATTACGGAAACCAAAATTAACCCCAGTGATTAACCCCTTAGTGACAATATACTCCTCCTGCAAGTTAAAGACAATATGTTGAAGGAGTCAATAAAGTTTGACGTCGACCCATTCCCAATCCAAACTTCAATTCCCTTGTGATTAACCAAGGAATCACCGCAAAGGTTAATAGACGCAAGCCAGGCACGAACAATTTTATTAGAGAACTATAATCTCTAAGTGCACGAATGAACAATTTTATACGAGAATTACATTATCTATGTGCTTTCAAATATCCCAAAAATTATATGCTGAGAAGAAAATGAACGCAATCCCAGTGTTCAACCCCTTAAAGACAAAGTACCCTATGAACTATCAAAAAGCAGGTGAGAATGAAATCTGATAGCATATTCCCACACCAGTAGTTGGAAGTATAATTTTCCATTTGACAATTAAAGAAAGCTTGTCGTGTGAACACAATCGCGTCAAATCCCTTTCGACCATTTCTCGGAATTCATCCTATCCCCTTTATGTGAAAATTTCATATCTCCGTTATCCCTTAAATGTTACGAGGAATTTTCTGAAAAATGGACCTGGAAACCAACAATTGAATTATAGAAACCAAAATGAACCCCAGTGATTAACCCCTTAGTGACAGTATACCCCTCCTGCAAGTTAAAGACAATATGTTGAAGGAGTCACTAAAGTTTGATGTCGACCCATTCCCAATCCAAACTTCAATTCCCTTGTGATTAACCAAGGAATCACTGCAAAGGTTAATAGACGCAAGCCAGGCACGAAAAATTTTAAAAGAGAACTATAATCTCTAAGTGCACGAATGAACAATTTTATACGAGAATTACATTATCTATGTACTTTAAAATACCCCAAAAATAATATGCTGAGAAGAAAATGAACGCAATCCCAGTGTTCAACCCCTTAAAGACAAAGTAACCTATGAACTATCAAAAAGCAGGTGAGAATGAACTCTGATAGCATATTCCCACACCTGTAGTTGGAAGTATCATTTTCCATTTGACAATTAAAGAAAGCTTGTCGTGTGAACACAATCGCGTCGAATCCCTTTCGACCATCTCTCGGAATCCATCCTATCCCCTCTATGTGAAAAGTTCATATCTCCGTTATCCCATAAATGTACGAGAAAATTTCTGAAAAATGGACCTGGAAACCAACAATTGAATTACGGAAACCAAAATTAACCCCAGTGATTAACCCCTTAGTGACAGTATACTCCTCCTGCAAGTTAAAGACAATATGTTGAAGGAGTCACTAAAGTTTGATGTCGACCCATTCCCAATCCAAACTTCAATTCCCTTGTGATTAACCAAGGAATCACTGCAAAGGTTAATAGACGCAAGCCAGGCACGAAAAATTTTAAAAGAGAACTATAATCTCTAAGTGCACGAATGAACAATTTTATACGAGAATTACATTATCTATGTACTTTAAAATACCCCAAAAATGATATGCTGAGAAGAAAATGAACGCAATCCCAGTGTTCAACCCCTTAAAGACAAAGTACCCTATGAACTATCAAAAAGCAGGTGAGAATGAACTCTGATAGCATATTCCCACACCTGTAGTTGGAAGCATCATTTCCCAGTTGACAATTAGAGAAAGATTGTCGTTTGAACACAATCATGCTCGAACTGTTCCATGAAGAAAGTATATTGTAAGTGCTTTAAAAATTTTGCCAAGACGACAGGAGTGAAGGACCATAATTTACAATAGAAGGATTGAGTACGCTAAAGAGACTCGAAGGTGATAAATAGGTGTGAATTTATATATGTTACTTCTTAATAACTTTGATAACTCAAAAATTCCAATATCCTATCATTAATGTTGCGTAGCAAACATCCCCAGTGAAAGTGTGCTAATGTTACCAGTGAACGGGGTAAACCCAATATTGTGTGTTTTAAGTCGTTCTTGTTTATAGTGTTAGATGTTCAGATAGAGTTAGTTGTAGGGTTATCGTGCTATTCATTTAATGTAGCGTAGATAGAAAGCAGTGTGCCCTATAGTCAGCAAAATAAAAAAAAAACTGGTAAAAGGTGAATTCTCAAAAAACTTATGTAAAGGTAGAATAGCCCCAACCTTGTTGAAAATGTAAAATTCATCAGTGTTAGATGTATAAAAAAAATCTCTAGTATAATAGCTAGGCTAGAACCATGAATAATCTTAGTCCGGTAAATGAATTTTAGATAGGGATGTAGAATAAAATAAGAAAAGTAAAAGAGAAAATTTTTAGCACTCCTGATTAAGCCAAAATAAAAATATGAAATTATACAATGTCAATCAAAATTATGTAAAATTAATTGTTAATAAATAGCGAACATTTAAAGAGCCCAAAGGCAAGCAAGTCCTAATGACGGGACGTCATTAAATAATGGGAAGGGTAATATGTACCGTGAGTAAAATGTGATATATTTAAAATACAAAAAGCAAAATTCCTTTTTCTAAAGATAATTCCGACTGAAATTAAACGTCCCCTAATTGAGTTCAAATACCGTTCCCAAAAGTCTAAATTCTTAATCAGCAAAAAGAGAAATTGCATTTTAGCTTCAGTCAAACAATGACGCTAGACGGTTTTGAATTTCGCTAAGATCTTTGCTAATAAGAAAAATGATGGATACAATGTTTCTCAGAAAGTTTAAATTATAAGAGCGGTGTGAACGTTTGAATCATCAGAAATATCTAAAACAAATTGTTGGACGAGGAGTTTGGCCCGCCTCAGGACTTGGGCCAATTGTGAGTCAGCTGTTAGAGCGCAGGACAAAAGAACTATGTTTGATAGTGTGGTAAAAGTGCTTTTTGGAGGATTATTAAGATCAGAATTTTTTCGGCGTTCAGGCATTGCAATTGAGTCATTATAATTATCTCTGCTCCCATTTGTCGTCAATTGCAGGGAGCATTGTTGTACACCTAAAATGTAAGTCACAATAAATCTATTGCGTTTCTATTTGTGTTTATTTTATTTTATATGTCTGTATCTAGTCGAACGACAGGTAATTAGTTCGCATACTTCCAAGGTAGCGCTCCCAGGGATCTGATTTTTACATACTATAACACGTAATTGATTTCAAGATAATCCAAGGAAAGGAGGTTACGTTTATATCATTACATATTTTGTTTTCTCGCTTCTGCGAGTGGCGCGATCGGTCCACCGCTTTAAATCATAATGTTACATATGGCGCTGTCTTTAGCGCTAGAAGTGGCGCTATCGGAGAACTTATAAGGTGTAAGTTCACAGCCTTAAATCATAAAATTACATTTGACGCGGTCAATCTTTATTACCACAATTGCCTCAGTCTATAATTTTTATCGCTATTTGTAGCGATAGAAATTAGGACTGAGGCAATTGTGGTAATAAAGATTGACCGCGTCAAATGTAATTTTATGTTTTAAAGTTTTGAACTAACACCTTATAAGTTCTCCGATAGCACCACGTCTAGCGCTAAAGACAGCGCCATATGTAATATTATGATTTAAAGCGGTGTACTAATTGCACCACTCGCGGAAAGCGAGAAAATAAAATATGTAATTATATAAACGTAACCTCCTTTCCATGGGTTATCTCGACGTGTTATAGTATGTAGAAATCAGATCCCTGGGAGTGCTACCTTGGAGGTATGCGAACTAATTATCGGTCGTGCGACTAGATACAGACATATAAAATAAAATAAACACAAATAGAAAGGCAATAGATTTATTGTGACTTACATTTTAGGTGGACAACAATGCTCACTTCAATTGACGACAAATGGGAGCAGAGATAATAATATTGACTCAATTGCAATGCCTGAACGCCAAAAAAATTCTGATCTTAATAATCCTCTACAAAGCACTTTTACCACACTATCAAACATAGTTTTTTTTGTCCTGCGCTCTAAGAGCTGACTCACAATTGGCCCAAGTACTGAGGCGGGCCAAACTCCTCGTCCAATAATTTGTTTTAGATATTTGTGATGATTCAAACGTTCACACCGCTCTTATAATTTAAACTTCCTGAGAAACATTGTATCTATCATTTTTCTTATTATCAAAGATCTTAGCAAAATTCAAAACCGTCTAGCGTCATTGTTTGACTGAAGCTAAAATGCAATTTCTCTTTTGGTGATTAAGAATTTAGACTCTTGGAAACGGTATTTGAACTCAATTAGGGGACGTTTAATTTCTGTCGGAATTATCTTTAGAAAAAGGAATTTATTTTTTGTATTTTAAATATATCACATTTTACTCACGGTACACGATGTGAACACAATGTGTTTTTTTTTGTTTTGTTTTGTCTCCATACCTCGGCACTTCGTATCAAAAGAGTTGTCGTAGAAACTTCGAAAAGGGCACATTCGATTGGAAATTGGAGTGGCTAGTGCCCTTTCTAATAGTCGAAAGTAACTGGAGGGAAACAACCCCCCCCTGCGCCCATCATTCCGTCAAACACATCAAATCAAAATTTTGAGATAGCCATTTTGTTCAGCGTAGTTGATTTCCAGATAGAAAATATGTTTTTTGAGGAGGACACTGCCTCACAACCCTTGGGGCAAGGGTTTTAAGTTATGTCCCGAGGGCATATAAGAACGATGTTGGCACAATGTACTATTTATTATTTTTTCCTTTAGAACAGGGCACTTCCTATGGAAGGGGTCGTCGTAGAAACTTCAAAAGGGGCTCATTCGACTGGAAATTGAGAGTTCTAGTGCTTTTTTTAATAGTCAAATGTGGTTAGGGGCAACTAGCCCCCCCACGCCCATCATTCCCCCAAACAAATCCAATCAAAACTTTGAGATAACCATTTTGTTCAGCGTAGTTGATTTCCAGATAGAAAATATGTTTTTGAGGAGGACACTCCCCCACAACCCTCGGGGCAAGGGTTTTAAGCTATACCCTGGGGGCATATAAGGTTCTTATAGAAGGCGTTGTCGTAGAAACTTCAAAAAAAGCTCATTCGATTGGAAATTCAAAGGACTAGTGCCCTTTTTAATAGTCGAAAGTGATTGGAGGGCAGCTACCCCCCCCCCAACGCCCATAATTTCCCCAAACACACCCAATAAAACTTTTGAGATAGCCATTTTGTTCAGCGTAGTTGATTTCCATATAGAAAATAGGTTTTTGAGGATGATACTCCCCCACAGCCCTCAGGGCAAGGGTTTTAAGCTTTGCCCTGGGGGCATATAAGGCTTTTATAGAAGGTGTTGTCGTAGAAGCTTCAAAAAAAGCTCATTCGATTGTAGATTCAAAGGGCGAGTACCATTTTTAATAGTCGAAAGTGATTGGAGGGCAACTAGCCCCCCCCCCACGCCCATCATTACCCCATACACATCCAATAAAATTTTGAGATAGCCATTTTGTTCAGCGTAGTTGATTTCCAGATAGAAAATATGTTTTTGAGGAGGAAACTCCCCAATACCCTCAGGGCAAGGATTATAAGTTATGACCTGGGGACATATAAGGTTTTTATTGAAATCTTTGTCGTAGAAACTTCAAAAAGGAATGATTCGATTTGAAATTCAAAGGGCTAGTACCCTTTTTGTTAGTCGAAAGTGATTTGAGGGCAACTAACCCCCCTCTCACGCCCACCTTTTCCCCAAACACATCCAATAAAAATCTTTAGATAGCCATTTTGTTCAACGTAGTTGAAAGTTTTGGAAATTAGGTCTTTAAGGATTACAATCCCTCCCCCCACAGTCTTCAGGGCAAGGGTTGTAAGTTATGCCCTGGAGGCATATAAAATTTTTATTGAAAGCGTTGTTGTAGAAACTTCAATTGGGCTCATTCAATTAGAAATTGAAAGGGCTAGTGCCCTTATTAATAGTTGAAAATTACTGTAGAGTCACTAACGCCCTCTCATGCCCACCATTTCCCCAAACACATCAAATAAAAATTTTGAGATATCCATTTTGTTCAATGTAGCTGAAAGTTTTTGAAGATACGTATTTGAGGATGATAACTCCCCTCAGAGCCCTCAGAGCAAGGGTTGTAAGTTATGCCCTGGGGCATATACAGTTTTTATTGAAAGCGTTGTCGTAGAAACTTCAAAAAGGCTCATTAACTTGGAAATTGAAACAGCTAGTGCCTTTTTTAATAGTTGAAAGTGATTGGATAGCGACTAACGCCCCTCTCACGCCCACCATTTTCCAAAACATATCCAATCAAAATTTTTAGATATCTATTTTCTTCAACGTAGTTGAACGTTCTCGAAATTAGGTCTTTTAGGATGATAGCCTCCTCAGATCCCTCAGTGCAAGGGTTGTAATTTATGCCCTAGGGGCATATAAGGTTTATATAGAAAGTTGTTGTATAAATCATAGGCAGCACCATCGCGCTGCCTAAGTAAAGAACGGGGACACTCGAGAACGAGACAAGAAACGGGGACTAAGTAAAGAGGAGGACACTCCCCCACAACCCTCAGGGCAAGGGTTTTAAGTTATGCCCTGGGAGCATATAAGAATGATGTTGGCACAATGTATTATTTGTTAATTTTTCCCTTTAGAGCAGGGCACTTCGTATTGAAGAAGTTGTCGTAGAAACTTCGAAAAGCGCTCATCCAATTGGAAATTGGAGTGGCTTGTGCCCTTTTTAATAGTCGAAAGTGATTGGAAGGCGACTAACACCCCTTCCACGCCCACAACACATTTCCCGAAACACATCCAATCAAAATTTTGAGATAGCCATTTAGTTCAGCGTAGTGGATTTCCAGATAGAAATTATTATTTTGAGGACAATCCCCACAGCCCTTAGGGCAAGGGTTGTAAGTTATGCCCTGGGGGCATATAAGGTTTTTATAGAAGGTGCTGTTGTAGAAACTTTAAAAAAGGATAATTCGATTGGATATTCAAAGGGCTATTGCCCTTTTTAATAGTAGAAAGAGATTATAGGGTAACTTAGCCACCTCTCACGGCAAACTTTTCGCTTCACAAATCTAATCAAAACTTTAAGATATCCATTTTAGTCAACTTAGTTACAAGTTCTGGAAATTTAGTTTTTGAGAATGACAACCTCTCCACCGCTCTCAGGGCAAGGGTTGTAAATTATTCCCAGGGGTATATAAGATTTTTATATAACGCGTTGTCGTAGAAACTTCAAAAAGGGCTCATTCGATTGGAAATTGAAATGGCTGGCTAGTGCCCTTTTTAATAGTCGAAAGTGATTGGAAATCAACTAACAACCCTTCAAAGCCCACCATTTCACCAAACATATCCAAGAAAAATTTTGAGATAGGCGTTTTGTTCCGCGCATTTCAAAGTTTAGGAAATTATACCTTTGAGCAGGACACTCCCTCCACAGTCTTCAGGGCAAGGGTTATAAGTTATACCCTGGGGGCCTATAAGGTTTTTATTGAAATCTTTGTCATAGAAACTTGAAAAAGGGCTCATTCGATTGGAAAGTCAAAGGGCTAGGGCCCTTTTTAATAGTCGAAAGTGATTTGAAGGCAACTAACTCCCCTCTCACGCCCATATTTTCTCAAAACACATCCAATCAATATTTTAGATAGCCATTTTATTCAAAGTAGTTGAAAGTTTTGGAAGTTAGGTCTTTAAGGATGACAACCCCTCCCCCCCTCCTCCACAGCCCTCAGGGCAAGGGTTTTAAGTTATGCCCTGGGGGCGTATAAAGTTTTTTTGAAAGCGTAGAAACTTCAAAAGGGCTAATTCAATTGTAAATTGAAAGGGCTAGTGCCTTTTTTAATAGTTGAAAGTGATTGGAGAGTGACTAACGCCCCTCTCATGCCCACCATTTTCCCAAACATATCCAATCAAAATTTTGCGATATCCATTTTGTTCAAGGTAGTTGAAAGCTCTTGAAATTATGTCTTTTAGGATGATAACCCCCTGAGAGCCCTCAGTGCAAGGGTTGTAGCTTATGCCCTTGGGGCATATAAAGTTTATATAGAAAGTTGTTATAAAAATTTCAAAAAGGGCTCATTTGTTTGGAAATTGAAATTGCCCTTTTTAATAGTCAAAAGTGAATGGAGAGTAATTAACCCTCCTCTTACGCCCTCCATTTCGCCAAAAACATTCAATCAAAGTTTAGAGATAGCCATTTTGTTCAACGTAGTTAACAGTTTTTGGACTTCTGTCTTTTAGGATGACAAACCCCACAGAGCCCCTAGGGCAAAGGTTTTAAGTTATGCCCTGGGGGCATATAAGGTTTTTATAGATAGAATTGTCGTAAAAACTTCAAAAGGGGCCCATTCAATTGGAAATTGAGATGGCTAGTGCCCTTTATAATAGTCGAAAGTGATTGTAGGGCAACTAGCCCCCCCCCTCTCACCTCCACCATTCCTCCAAACACATCCAATCAAAATTTTCAGAGAGCCATTTTGTTCAACGTAGTAGAAAGTTCTGGAAATTAGGTCTTTGAGAATGACACCCCCCCAGCACTCAGGGCAAGGGTTGTAAGTTATGCCCTGGGGGCATATAAGATTTTTATTGAAAATTGTGTCGTAGAAACTTCAAAAGGGCTCATTTGTTTGGAAATTGAAAGGGCTAAGGCCATTTTCAATAGTTGAAAGTGATTAAAGAGTGACTACCGCCCCTCTCACGCCCACCATTTCCCCAAACATATCGAATCAAAATTTTGAGATAGCCATGTTGTTTAACGTAGTTGAAAGTTCTAGAAATTTGGTCTTAGAGGATGACAACCACCCTATAAGACCTGAGGTTAAGGGTTGTAATTTATGCCCTAGGGCATATAAGGTGTTTATAGAAAGCGTTGTCGTTTCCAAAAGGCTCATTCGATTTGAAATTGAAACGCCTAGTGCTCTTTTTAATAGTCGAAAGTGATTGGAAGGCTTGACATTTTTATAGTAAAGATCGAAGTGGGTATAATGTATTATTTTTTGTTGTTGTTGTCAAAACGAGCAGAAATTAACATAAATTGGGCTCAAAACCCCAATGCCTTCCCAAGGCCAGAACATAATTTGCACTTTACTGAAAAAACATAAATATAAATGTTTTTACTTTGATAACTTTAATAAATCAAATAATATTAACATTTTGATTACTAAATATCAGTATCTGTATATTAAACTGACAATGCACATTCATTTGTATTTTTTTCAGTAAAGTGCAAATTATGTTCTGGCCTTGAGAAGGCATAGGGGTTTTAGCCCAACTTATGTTAATTTCTGCTCGTTTCGAGTTTGACTCGGTTATTTATTAAATTTCTGTTCGTTTTGGGTTTCATTTATTTATCGATGCTGATTTGTGGTAGTTTCACGCTTGGTAGATTATTTGATTTTATTTTTGCTCAATTTTTGTTTAATAGAGTTATTTACTTTTCTTTGAAAAACTTATTTCGTGGGAAAAGTTTTTTTAAATAAAATTAAAAAAGTGAAGATGAAACATTCCAAGAAAGTGTGTGCACATGATAAAGTTATCGTTGCATTGAATGCTAACAAAGACAAATATTTGAAATATGAAACAACTACTAGTGGTAACACTGTTGAAAATATATGCATGCGTTGTCATAACGGTGAGAGATTAGAAACCTTTGGAGTACCGAAAAGATTCCACTTTTATGATGGTGGATATGTGAGAGCAACTTTTCCATAGATGCCACTGCTCAAAGAGAATGCAAACATAAAACTATTTGTTGATGACGAAGCCCAGCCTTTTGCTACTGCTGGTGGTAACACTTTACGTGTTGATAGATCATATCGCCATTTTTTGTTTCTAGCATTCAAAAGAAAGCAAAGGGAAAAGTAAAGGCCTACTGCTGCACTAATATCATTATACAAATCTTGTCTATGTCCCAAAACTGCAAACTATCTAAAAATAATGTGGTAATTGACGGTGAAATCTAAAGCAAAATTAAAAGAGCATTGGCAGATAATATGACCATGGAATATAAAGACGAATTGATGAAAAACAAAGCACATGTGAACATTATTACTACCATTGACCGTACGCCCACAGATACAGTCAATGAACTCAATAAATATCAATGATGAAATGTGATGCGATTGTAGCTGAAACCATGTTAAGACTCGTGTATGACCCCAAAATGGAATAAGTGTCATATCAAGAGGAAACATAATGAACTATTTTATGGAATAAATTCAAAGCATTCATTTTTATTTTAATGCTGATATTTTACATGTCGTTATTTCAATAAAATAAATTTATGCATTACTTTGTTATGTTTCCATTATTTTTAGGGTAAGTTAGCAAATCGGACGTTTTAGAATGTTTATTGAAAAAGTCGGAGATGTAAGAAAAAGAGTTTTCAGAGATATAAATACTACTATCAGGCTCATAGGGTGTATATTAGAATCTGAGATGTAATAACAGGTCTTTTACCAACTTCTGAGAGAGATGAGCTGGATTTTTTCCAAAATCCATACAGACAAACAAACACACAAAGACAGACATGGGGACAAGCAAACAGCCACTCAGACACAAAGGCACATAGTGAGAGAGACAAGCAAACAGCTACTCAGACACATAGACAAACAGAGAGAGAGACAAAAAACACCTAAAAACACACCGAGTCAGATGGAAGGTCTTTGGACTCTGTTATATCTCCATTTTTTCAGGTCTCTTTGGGTTCCTTTTCGAAGGCTCGGGCTTTTCAGATAAGACTTTTGAACTGTTCTTGCGATACTGTTGGGGCTGTTTTCCTTCAACGACTTACTGGATATAAGTCATCTAAATCATCAGCATCAAAGTTAAAAGTGGCAGGAAGTCCGGATGGATATCTACAGTAACATCGTATGTTATTGAAACTTGAATGATATCAAGTTTTTTCGCCCGTTCAACATCACTTGAAATATCATACAAAGACTCTGTGCTGTACTCGTCCCCTTCTTCTTCATCACTTACTAAACCCACTTCAGGGCAGATTATGACCCTATCAATCAATCTATTCCTCGGCATCAGCTAGTTCTTTTAGTATAGCGACAGCTTCTTTAACAGATAAACATCGATTAGGTGCCATCTCCAAATAAAATATACCATCAGTCTCAGATCTCATATTCCACTCGGTCCTTACTCAAGTACTTTTCCTTCAATAAGAATAAGTTTTATTAACGGAAGGTTAACAATTACAGGTCCTGGAGTACAAAGCTCTCCATATTCTCCACAGTATGTTGAGAGAGGTTTCTAAGGACACTACAAAGTCTGCATCGGCATTCTGTTTCAGCAGAAAGAGAATTTTGGCCTTGTTCAAGTATTTTTTCTTCAATAAGACTAAGTTTTATCGATGAAAGTTGCAGGTCCAGAGGTGACAATAGAAACATAAATTAAGTGGTTCATTTGAAATTTATATGTCAACCTGGTAATTTTTTATTAAGTTTTTCCGACAAACGAAAGTCATAGTGAAACGAATTCCTCTCTATCCTAGCAATTAAATAAAAAGAAACAAGTTTTTTCAACTGAAAGTAAGGAGCAAACATTAAAACATAGGACGAACGGAAATTTTACGTATATCAGGGGAGTTGCCCCCTCCTCAAAACCTCGCTTTTCACGCTAAAGTTTTTCGGCACTTTTAAAAAAGTTACTTATTGTTCTAATTAAACAACCATTACGTTTTACGAGTAATTTTTAAAGAATTGGGAAAGTTTAAACTTTAGCGTAAAGAGCGAGGCGTTGAGGAGCGGGTAGACCCCCTCATATACTTACTTGCTTACTTGTACTTGTGGCGGGAATCAGGCGTTTCCCCCTCGCCCGGCATCGATGATCTTGGAGACCTTCTTGGACAATGTTGAGCGATCTTCTGCCAGCTGCTCTGCAAAAGTAAGCCACTGAGTTGACCATCTGTGTCCGAACTTTCTGAATCCCCCGATAGGTTCAAGGTCTGATTTGGCCAGGTTCCACCAGTTTTTCCTCTGTCCTCCTTGACGTCTCTTCCAGGAGCTAATAGGCTCGACTAGAAGTATTTGGCGAGGCAAGTATTCTGGCGGCTTCCGTAAAACATGGCCCAACCATTTCAAACGGCGTTCTTTAATAGTGATCACAACATCTCTCTGAATATTGCACATTCGACGTAGATCCGCGCTGGAGATACGGTCACGCAGCTGTATTCTGAGAATTCTTCGCAGACAGGTATACTCAAACACCTTCAGCGTATTCTCATGCTGTCCTTTTACCGACCATGTTTCGCATCCGTAAAGGAGAACGGTGCGGACTAGTGCCATGTAGATTCGAACTTTCGTTCGGACACTGACTTCGCGGCGATTCCATAAGGGTTTCAGAAGGGAGGCAAAGACTGTCTGCGCTTTCTGTATTCTCTGTTGGATATCAGCGTCGGAGGATCCGTCAATACATATTTGGGAGCCTAAGTATGTAAAACAGTTGACTTTTTCCAGCTGAACCTGATTGACAGTTAGTGTGAATGGTCCTGTGTCGTGGTTAATAGCCATGAAATTCGTTTTCTCTGTGCTGACTTTCAAGCCAATCAGGTCTGCCCAGGCCACCACGTTGTCAAGCATGTTTTGAGCTTCTATGGGTTCTGACAGGAGGCCAACATCATCCGCATAATCGAGGTCAGTCAGTGACAGATTCTGTCCGATCTGAACTCCTGGATAGGACGACAGTGCATTTTCAAGCACCCAATCGACGCAATAATTGAACAGAGTCGGAGAGAGGATACACCCTTGTTTTACTCCAAACTCAACCAGGAATTCTTTAGTTTCTTCACCATAGACTCGAACTCGGCTCACTGACGCGTCATAGTATGCCTTCATCAGTTCAACAAACTTCAGCGGCATTCCGTCATTCTCTAGGATCTTCCAAAGTTTCCGGCGAGTGACAGAGTCGAAGGCGGCAATGAAGTCCAGGAACATCAAGATCAGGGGTAGATTGTACCTTTCAAACTGCTGGATAATGAGGCGAAAAACGAAGATATTATCAGTACAGCCTCTACCTGGCCGAAAGCCAGCTTGATTTTCTCGGGTTCTTTCCTCCCTTGCCCCTTTGAAGCGGTTCAAGAGTATGATCCCGAATATTTTGACCGCAATGTCTATAAGACTTATTCCGCGGTGATTTTTGCATTCGGTTTTATCTCCTTTCTTATAGAAAGGGAGAATGACTGATGTCTTCCAATCTTTTGGGAAAGAATTGGTCCTCCACACTTCTTCGAGAATGCCATGGAGCTGTTCATCAGTGACCTCAGGGAATTGTTAGTACACTTCCGGGGAGGCCGTCTTCACCTGGGGCTTTGTGGTTCTTCAGGGTCTGGATCGCTTTTAGTATTTCGGCTCTGGTCGGTGTATCCAGCTCGACGTCGTAGGGTTCTTTAGAAACGGCAGGTGGGAAAGCATCAGGAGCGGATGATGAGGATGGGTTTAGGAGCATCTGAAAGTGATCCTGCCATCTTACTAAGCGCTCCTTCTGACAACTGATGATTTTTCCTGATCTGTCTTTCACTATTTCTGAGACAGCAGCCTTCTTACCAACGGATTCTTTCAGGATCTGGTAAAGCTTGCGGGTATCATGTGAGCGTGCTGCTTTCTCTAACGACACGGTAGCATTTTCCCACATTTGGCGGCGGTCCAGACGAACAGAGCGTTTTACCTGTCTGCGCAGCTCTTTTGTTTCTTCTTTAGGGCCGCTCATCTTTTGTCTTCGCTCACCGACTATTGACAGGGTCCTAGCGGTAATCCAGTGCTGTCGTTTGGTTTTTGCTCGGCCTAGGATCTCAACAGCAGTCTCTGTCATCACTGTTTTAAAGGTCTCCCATCTCGTCTCGGGGGGTGGGTTTTCATAAGAACTGAGGGCGTCAAATCGGTTAGTCAGTTCCAAATTGAGGGCCTGCCGAACTTCTTTGTCTTGGAGCTTACCGATGTCGAATCCGGCCTTGGGCTTGTTTTTCCTCCGAGTTGCAAGACGTAGCAAAATTTTTGCAGCAACAAGCCTGTGGTCAGACCCAGACTCCGAGCCTGTGTCCGCACCGTTGTAAGAGTGAGAGTCCTGTAAGGAGCTTCTCCAGCGCTGGCGTACGAGAATGAAGTCTATTTGAGCCTTAGTGACACCGTCGTTTGAATGTCAAGTTAAAAGGTGGCTAGTTTTGTGCTGAAATATGGTATTGGTGACAACAAGGTGGTTCATCAAGGCGTAGTTTAACAACTTTTGCCCATTCTCGCATCTGTGACCTTGTCCAAATTTTCGCAGGACTTGTCTTGTGGTTTGGTCAGAGGGATCAATTCGTGCTTTGAAGTCACCTGTGACAATAGAGTACTCACTTACTACGTCATAAGAAGAAGCCTTTTTCAGCCTGTGGTAGGTACCATACTTGGTTACTTCAGCGGTATTACAAGCGGGGGCCGCGATAAAATTTATTAAAACATGTACGGAGTTCTCTTTCAGTGTATTTCTGTAAAGTCTGCCAGAGACTCATTCCCATTCTAGGAGAGCACTTCTGGTTCTTTGGTTCATGATGAAACCAACTCCGTGGAGTCCCGAATTATCCTCTACTCCGGAGTAGAAAAATGGAATTGATGTAGCGTTTCAGGAGCTGTAATAACTATGGAGCCATAACCTGAAATTCTGGTCTCGGATATGCAAAGTATGTCTATGTTGTACTTCTCCATCTCATGGACAAGAAAAACTTGCGTGGCTTCTTGTTTGACGGACCTTACATTCCAGAATCCCACATTTATGCTAGATTTTGCCTGTTTAATGACTGTAGTGGGTTTTCCTAGATTCATGGCATGAAAAGGATTTTTCGACTTTGCCGCCATATTCGAAGTCGCGTCGCCTGCCGGGAACACCGTAGTATGGTTGGCTTGTTTACTTCTCGACGCCTGCACCAATACGGGGGCCGTATCACTTGCTGGGGACACCGTATCTATAACAAATTTTCTTATAGGTCTCAGATTCATCGATATTTCTTCGAACTAGAGTTGACCGCAAGGTCCCCAGTCTTGCATGTCACCCGGAGCGCGTTGGCCACCAAATCGCTCGGCGTGGAGCTCAGTGGTGTTTACACCCTTCCAACACTTTGAGGTGTGCTGACGGATTTCCTCTGCTGCCCAGGGACGGAAGATCGAGCCTCATTGCCTGTAACTACCATCACTGCCATGGAGGTATACAAGCTTAGCTTGACCTTTAATTCCCACCTGGAATCAGCAAGGGCTTCAGGAAGGGCCCCCTCATATACGTAATGATTTGTGTTTGTTTTATGTTTTAATGTTGCTCCTTACTTTCAGGTGAAAAAACTTGTTTTTTTTATTTAATTTCTGATAGTTTTTTTTAATAACACCAGGAAATCTGGCTCCACCTCCACGGAAAAATCCCTCTTTTTACGTAAATATCCTCTGGACAATTCAATCCTGGTGAAAATTTACCCCGGGCAATTACTCTTAACACTTCCACGCGTAAAACTGAGTCGGTAAAGAGAAAGCAAGACCTGTGAAGAAATTTCGTATAGGAATTTTGGCAATTCCCCGAGTATGAAATTTACCCTGAGAAGTTCATCCCCCGGAAACTTCCCTCTCCATGGAAAATTATCCCCGTGCAAAATTCCCACAGCAGAAAATTCGTCTTCCCCTCCCCACCCAAAAAATGTATGCATACTTCCCAACAACAAATACTATACGTAAACACTGGGGAAACTTTATAACTTAAACATCTTTCCCCAGGTACTGTGGGGGGGGGTCATACTATCTCCAAAGACATAGTTATTGGGCCTTTCAACTATGCCGAACAAAATAGCTATTTCAGAATTTCAATCAGACGATTTTTGGGGGGAAAGTGGCTTGGGAGGGGGCCTAGTTGCCCTCCATTTTTTTGTCACTTGAAAAGGGCACTTAAACTTATAGTTTCCGTTAGAATGGGTCCTTTCCCGATGTTTAAGGCCCACTGAGTCAATACGATTACTCCTGGAGAAAAGAAACAAAAAAACAAAACAAATAAAGACGCATCCGTGATCTTTCTTCTGGCAAAAACACAAAATTCCACATTTTTACAGATAGGAGCTTGAAAACCCTACAGTAGGGTTTTCTGATACGCTGAATCTGATGATGTAATTTTCATTAAGATTCTATGATGTTTAGGGGGTGTTTCCCCCATTTTTTGAAAATTAGGCAAATTTTCATAGGCTGGTAACCTTTGATGGGCAAAACTAAACTTAATGAAACTTATAAATTTGAAATCAGCATAAAAATCCAGTTCTTCTCATATATCTATTTTTTTTTTATAGAGAAATCACTTTATATACATAAATATTTACAAACTTCCAGGAGTCTCGTCATCCAGGCTTTTCAGGCACTATCTCTTTTCAAATTAACATCCTCACATCTTTTAAACAAAAACAAACACAAAAAAAGATGAGACACCTCTTGCTCACTCAATTCTCCGACGGGTAGGCTACCATTAAGATTCATTACCAATCCTTATACTGTTTGGTACTACTTGAGGCAAAAAAAAACACATTAATCAAAATCATAACAACCAACACAATGGCCCCTTAGCAGCCTACGAAAATCGAGTCTAACCATCTGGTTATCCATTCCATTTCTTAGAGTTTCGGTTACCATTGAGCCGAGTCGCTACTTAGCTACTTACGAATCGCTAATCATCCGTGGACAAATTCGGTGAGACAGAATTTCTCCAGATTTTTTCTATCCTAGACTTGTCTCTAGTGTTTTTGTCCTTAATTATGTGAAGTATAGTCATAATTTGTTATTATATGTAATTTTAACTAACATAGTTACATAGTTTTGTAGTTATAAATATAATTCTAACTACGTAGTTATAGTTTATGTGTGAATTGAGATTCTCAAAAAGCGCTTATATATAAATTTTACTTTCAGGATTCAGGTACGATTCTGTTTTTAGTGAATCATATTTCGTCTTTACGTCATATTATTTTACATCCTATCGTTTTTAAATTTTTCCTTTTTATGTCATATTTCACCGAAGACCTCCTTTTCTTGTTCTGGCCCTTGTCGCATCTTCACATCTCTCAGTCTATTTACTTTCAATCAACGGATCCTGGTAGGGAAAGATAATTCTTCCATTATTCATAGAACAGAAACTTTCGCTTAGGTTGTACACTAAACAAAAAAATACAAGTCTTTTAAACTGAAGGCAAGGTAACATTAAAACTTAAACAAACAGGAATTATCCCGTATAATATGGGGGCTGACCCCTCAACAACCCTCAATCTTTACGCTAAAATCTTGACGTTCTTTAAAATACTTCATTCAAATTCAGATCTCCTTGGGTTTGAGCAGATTTACTTAAAGAATCGTGACAAAAAGTCAGACTTTATAAGAAAGAGCGATGGTTTTAGGAGGGAGCACCCCCCTTAATACACGGAATAATTTCTGCTCATTTCAAGTGTTAATGTTGTTTCTTACTTTTAGCTGAAGAAACTTGTTTTTTATTTAATTTCTTATCTTTTTTTGTAATCAAGCGAGGAAATTCCCCCACCTGTGTAAATGTCCCCCCAGAAACTTTCCTTCTCGTAGAAAATTTCGCTCCAATTTTTTTTTGTATATTTCCCAATAAGAAATATCATCTTTATGGCATCTATAGATACAGGAAAACTCCCTAGTATCTGGAAAAAGGCAATTATCACCACAATATTCAAGAAAGGTGAAAAACAAAACCCAATCAACTACAGGCCCTAATAAGTCTTGCATGCATCACTTGTAAAGTCCTTGAGTTCATCATAGCAGACAGATTAGTAGAATACCTTCTAACCGAAAAGTTAATCAACAAAAGCCAGTTTAATTCTTAAGACAGAGGTCAGCTGAATCCCAGCTACTCCTAGTAACAAACTCCTCGAGACTAAACCTCGACAAAGGCACACAAGTTGACGCACTATACCTTGATCTTAATAAAGCCTTCAATAAAGTTTCTCATTCAAACTTCCTTCATGAGTTAAGAAACCTTGGGATTGCAGGCAAAGCTCTTGGCTCGATCACGAATTTTCTGGCACGTAGAACTCAAGAGGGTCAAAGTAGATGGCCACATTAGCACAGTTGTGATAAAAGTATCTAGCGGTATTCCACAAGGCAGCGTCATCGGGCCCTGCTCTTGAATCTTTTTGCAAACGACCTGCCTGACAATATTAACTCAGATTCTCAGATACCGCACTCTACTCTATGCTGACGATACAAAGCCTTTTGGACCTATCAAATGCCGAAATGATATTTAAGAGCTTGAGCAAAATAGCCGATAGGATGATGACGAGGGAAATGGAGGTCAACACAAAAAAGCTCCCACCTCATCCTTGGACCACAGAATTTCAAGTCAACCTATAGCTTTAACACCAGTCTAATACTAAAAACATCTTACGAGCGGGACCTCGGAGTAATAACAGACAGTGAGCTACAATTCACCAACCACTCTGAATCCATCGTAAGCAAAGCTTCGAAAGTAGTTGGACTTATTCGTAGAAATTTCACCCTAAACGATCCTCAGCTTTTTTCAACTCTATTCAAGTCCCTTCTTCGGCCTATCATTGAATATGGCCAAACGACAATAAGACCTCACCTTCAAAAAAACATTGATGCATTTGAGAAGATTCAGCGAAGAGCAACAAAATCTGTACCAAAACTAATAGGGCTCTCCAACTGTGAACGATTGGAAAAGCTGTCACTTCCTTCCATCTCCTATACTCCTCCGAGTCCAAGGTGATCTTATTGAAACTTTCAAGCTATGTCGCAAGTACTACAATAGCATTGGACCAGAGGAAATACTCTTCTTCAACACAAACAATCTGCGGGGACACAACTTTAAGCTAAAGCAAAACACTTTCAATAAGGAAGTTGGAAGGTGGGCCTTCTCAAACCGAGTAGTCAAGGAACGGAACAACCTCCCCCACGAAGTGGTTATGGCTGACTCTACCAACTCTTTCAAGAACAGTATTGACAAGTTTTTTGGTGAAGGTAAATTTTTATAGAGACGAAAGCCTGTTTATTGCACTTTATTATTATTTAAACAATGGGTAAATTGCATAACTTACAGCCCTTTCTCTTGGGCCCGTGGGGGGGGGGGGGGGTCATGTCATGCTAAGAGGCATGGTTATTGGACCTTTCAACTATGCTGAATCAAATGACTATCTCAAAATTTTGATTGAATGTCTTTGGAAAAAAAGAGGTGTGGGTGGGGGGCTAGATGCGCTCCAATTGCTTTTGGTCACTTACAAAGGACGCTAGAACTTTCGATTTCTGTTCCAATATGCCCTCACCCAATCTTCTAGGACCATTAGTTCGATACGATCACCCGTGAAAAAAACACGCATCCGTGTAATCCTTCTTCTCACAAAAAAATAGAAAATTTCAAATTTTTGTAGATATGAGTTTGAAAGCTCTAATATAGTGTCTCTGATATGCAAAATCAGACGGGGATTCATTCCTATTGCTTAAATATTTGGAGGTCTCCCCCTTTTTTGAAAAGTAGGCGAATTTTCTCATGCTCGTAGCTTTTTACTTGTAACATAAAAACTTAATAAATTTTGTATATTTGGAATCAGTATAAAATGCCAATTCTTTTAATGTATCCGTTGTTATCAAAATTATTTTTTTTTTGTCTCGGTTACTATTGAGTCGATTCGCTCCTTACTTATACTTCAGTACCACAAACTGTTTAATTATAATTTATTCACGGTCAACAGATGACCTTATCAACTCCTTATATTTCCTACACTTAAACACGGTTTTCAGGCCACCCACATTCAACACGGAGTTTGACACGGGTCGTGCAAATTATCATTTTGAGTGCTGTGTTCAACACTGATTCGGGTCATTTCAGAACCCGTGTTCAACCATGTTATTCTGGCTTATGGCAATTTTGAAGAGCCCGGGCAAAACACGCTTGGAAAACGTATAATAAAAGCACTTTAAGGCTTGGCTCTGTTAAACACGGAGAACCTGAAAACGATTTTTGTCGAAATTGCTCAAAACACTCTTCAAACCTAATGCCTCAAAAAAGAAACTCTAATAAACCAGACACGTTTTGGGCTTTATTCCTAACTTATATTTCTTCTAAAAATTGGGGTAATAGTTAAAAAAATTGACACGAATTTTATACGAAAAAAGAAAAAATATATATAAACGCGGTTAGACATGCTCTGGTTAACAACAAATAATTTTATAAAAAAAAAGAAACAGTCTCGAACAAAATTAAAAACCTTCATCTTTTAAACATAATTCAAACCTACGTAAGAGGTAACAGAGAATTCTGAAATAGCGTATTCTGAAATATTCCTGACACTATTATGTACAAAAAAGGTGACATTATTTTTATAAGCAGCCTTAAGTGATGAAGATGATGAAAAATAATGCAGAAACTAATGTTTGGCTTTGTGAACTCTTAATTCTGAACAGAACTTTTTCCTGACAAACCGAAATGAAAAGAAACTTTTGAAAATATGGAATTAAAATTCAAATAAAGGATTTTTCGCTGCAATTTCTTTTTTTCATAATACGCTCAGAGTCCGAAATAATACTCTCCGAAATAAAACCCATTTCCACACGTTATTTCAAGGTCATGTTAAGAAAGCCTATGCGACTAAAACAACCTCTTTCACAAGATATTAAACGAATTGATGAATATTACCGAGGAAGCCAAAATAATGGATTACTATTATTAGCACCTCAAACAAAGATGAATAAATAAACTAGGCTTTAAAATAGCCTAACTTGTTTTTTTTTTATTAGGTTATCTGCTGGACTTGTTGCCACACTTCACCAACCTATATTAACAACCTTGAGAAGAGGTTCTAAACTCACACACAACATATAATTATTTTATAACAATTTTTCAATAATATCTTTTTTTATTATTATTAATTATATTTTTATTATAATTATATTAATTATTTTTTTAAGCCCGCACAGTGCTTAAGCTTTTCATGTAATACTATCAAAACTGTTTCTTTTTCAAAAATTTTACTCTCGAGTGAAAAAACTACATTCTAATCAGCTCTACACGCAAATTTAAAGCTAAAAGCTACATTTTTTTTTCTTGTCCCAACCTCCGATTAGAGACTAAATCCAAACATAATCATGGCTTAAACGATAAAAATCGACTATTGCTAAAACAATCACTTACGCATCATACAAAATAAATTCCATTGAATCGCCCACAAAAAATTTACCTCAACCTCGATTTACACAAATGCCAGGGACAAGCCATGAGTAATGTTTTGAACAAACTGACTATAGATGGCAGCAACTGTTTGACTAACCAGATTGCAATACTATTTATAATTCCCCATACACAGATGGCAGTATAAATTTTTCTTGTTATTTGTCTTGTTCTACTATGCAGAGTTATTTGCTGTTTATTTAAAACTGTTTCATCCTCTCCGTATTTCCCTACCCGTGTTAAATAGAGCTTATTGAAATCAATTTTTCTAGATTTGTCAGTGAAAAAGGCCTCTGATTCGTTGAAGGTTATTGCATACATCACTTTCAATCAGTCACATGCACTTTTCCTAAGGAAATTAATTGTAATGCGCTCCATTGAACGGTAAGACTGTTTTTCTGCAGTGAAGCAAAGAGGTGCTATTTATCTTCAAGTCTAGAGGCGTTAATACCGCTCCCTTGGTTCTTGCCAATCAAACCTATGACAGAAAATTCCCAAGTTCCCCACTCATTAAAAAGGTATGATTCATCAAGGTATTTGGTTGTAGGAGATAACTTGTGAAGCTTGGAATTAGATTAGAGTTAGTCTTGAATGCTCAGGATAGGAATTAGATCTTGAAACATCATCTATAGAATGATTGTTCTACATATTACACACAGCTTAGTCCTGGAGACACTCTTGACATATATTTTGCCAGGTTCACAAAGCCATATAACTCTTGAAAACAGACATCTTGCGTTAGAATTCATTCATGTTTAACACAACTGGAACACATCCTTCTTAAAATTACTTATAGGCAGGAATTGAATTTATAGAATTTTTTTCGGGAAAGCTATTGTTTTTGTTAGAGAAACAACGCTTTGCGAGCTCAGGGTTAGACACATAAAAAACATAATATCGTTCAGCCAACAGTCAGGTCAAGGGCAACAAAAATGTAGAAAACACATTTTTGACCTTGAAACATTCAACAGATACGAGGAGCAGCAATACCACACAAATCTAGGTCAATCATGGTCCACAATGCCAAGGAGCTGGGTGACAGCATTTTACAGATAGCACTTATACATATCAACATAAATTTCGGAGATGTGCAAATAAATTAGGAAATATTTCAGATATAATGAATCAGATAAATCAATTAGCCTACTCAGAAAGGGGAAAAATTTCAAAAGATGATCATACTAAGAAATAAAATTCAAAGTTCCCATATATATAGTTTCATTAAGATTATTTATTTGAGATGGAATATCATTAAGGTTAATTTAAAAAATCTTTGGCTTAAAGAGCGAGGTATTGACTAGGGCGCGAACCCAATCATATACGTAATATTTTCTGTTCGTTTTAAGTTTTGATTTTGCTCCTTACTTCCAGTTGAAAAACTATTTTTTTTAAATTTAATTCCTGATCTTTTTTTAAATAGCCCTGGGAAATCCGGCACCCCCTTCAATGCAATGTCCCTTCCCCCATTAAAAGATCCTCCCATATATAGAACCGATTTTTTTGTTAGTTTCTTTTAGGTTAGCGTGGGACAAGACAAAGAGAAGTGACAGAATAGATGGAAAATATGGTCAATAGATACGTTTCTACAAGAGTCAAATCTTTACTATCCTCTTACTTTTATTCCAAACTAAGCCTAAGAGCATATGCTTATATCCCAATATTTTGAACACTTTTTGCTTCGGATTAAATTGATGTTTGATGAAACTGCGTTCAAATAAAAGAAACTGCGTTCACCTGAAAAGCTTTATTTGTTCTTTTAACTATTCTTAATAGTGAATACCTTTGAAGTTTTAGCAGTTATTCTTAGCACTGAGTGCCATCACCTTTGGTCAAAAAGTACATTTTTGCAGAAGTCAAGTCTTAACCCTTAACTGGTAGGGTGGGGTCTTTTGACCCCAAGGACCCTTTGAGAGTGTATTCCTCCTATGCCGTTAGGAGCAAAGCGTTGTTTTCTCGTGTATTCACCGGAAACTTGGTAGTGTTGAAGCATACAATCAGTCGAGTAGCTGGCACCAAAGGTAGAGGAGGTAAGAGTGGCCTGGGGTCATTTTGACCCCACCCTACCATTAACGTTACAAAAAAAGGAAAATGAAGATTTTGTTTTTTGAAGAAATATGATATTTGTTGCTAGTATTACATGTTTCTGTCATTGCCAAGAATGACTTAATTGTTTTTTCGTAAATTCTAGTTGAATTTCACTTTTTAATTTCTCTGTTTTGGCCGTTTTCACCTTTTCTTTCCGGATTTCAGTGTCGAAAAGTTATTCATATGGAAAACTTTAACATTTTCTTCTGCCCTTAGAGAAAGAATGGATACCCGAGCTAAGAAGCGCCTTACAGAGGAAGATATCATTCAGATACTTGAAGAAGATGCCGATTTATCAAGTGGATCCGACTCCCAGAACGACGATGACTACAGACCATCGAATGACGAGCCGGAAATCCTTGTTCCAGATGAAATTTAATAATCAGAAGAAAGCGCAGAAGAATCCAATGAAGCTACCGCTCCTTCAAGTCAATTTGGAGAACAGCTATCACCAGCTTCAGGTCAGCCAGACCTCGATGATGTGCCTCTTTCTCAGAGAACCAAAAGATGAACCCGCAAGGATGTGCTACTAGGACGTGACTGAACAACAAAGCGGTCAAAGAGTACACCAACCCCAAGCCGAACCAGAGCTATAAACATCAGTAACTGAAAGAGCTGGCCCCAAAGGACCAGCACGAACAGGTCAACCTTTGCAACGAGAAACTGCATGGGGTTTTCTTTTCCCTGAAAATATTATTGATGCAGTGGTGGAGCTTACCAACAGAAAAATGGATCTCTGTCGTGCGAATTTTGCAGCCGATCTACTGGATAAGCAGCAAATTGATCAGGTAGAACTTCGGGCATTTTTGGTCTCATATACCTTGCCGAAGTTTTCAAGTCAGGAAACGAAGATGCAACTGGCCTGTTTGCCAGCGATGGGACTGGGAGAGATATTTTTCGAGTAACCATGAGCCTGAAAAGGTTCCTCTACGTTGAGGCCTGCCTTCGCTTTGACGATCCATCTACCCGTCTAGAAAGAGGAATGCCGCTTGCACCGATATTCGATATTTACGAACAGTTTGTTAGAAACTGCAGCAAACTTTACTCTCCTTCAGAAATCGTCACTATCGACGAGATGCTTATCGGGTTTAGAGGCAGATGTCATTTTCGTATGTACATTCCTACAAAACCCAACAAATACGGCATCAAAATGCAGCGCCTAGCAGACGCCCGTATTTTTTATCTCTGCGATGCATTCATTTACTGTGGAAAGGAGACAAAGTTGCTTTGATCCGAGCATCTTTCGGTACCAACTAGGACAGCCCTTACTTTGACGAGGACCATCTCTGGCTCAGGCAGAAATATCACGGCCGACAATTGGTACAGTTCCGTACAGTTCCGAAAACCGGAAATTATTGAATTTTACAACTCAACAAGGAGTGGAGTTGACAGTTTGGACCAGAAATGCGCGAACTATACCACAAGCCGTAGAACACGCCGTTGGCCAATGGCAGTATTTTTTGCTCTATTAGACGTTGCTGGTGTGAACGTTTCTGTGCTTGTAAATCAAACTAGCAATCAAGAGAAGAGCATTTCCCGCCGTGAGGTCCTCATAAGGTTAGGTATGGCTTTGGTCCGACCATTTTGCACCATCAGATCTTCAAACAAAGTTCTGCCACAAGAACTTCGTCGACTTACATGCTAGGTTGCTGGGATTCCCTTTGCAGAAAGCCAGAACACAGGGGAACAACATTCTGCAGCCAAACGAGCTCGATGTGGTATGTATCCCAGTGAAAAGGACCGCAAGACTACCCTATGCTGTGCTATCTGTGAAAATAGTGTCTGTAAGGAACATGCATTGACTGTTTGCTCAAGCTACATCTAGAAACTATCTTTCTATTGGTTTCAATGGTAGTTATGTCAATATATTTGAAAATAAAAGCTCATGTTTCCATCTAAATATTTTATTGACTGGTACCCTTCAGAAGATTTGGGTCATTTTGACCCCACCCTACCATGAGTGTTATAAAAAACACCCTACCAGTTAAGGGTTAATTATCCCCTTAATCTCATATCAAACTACGCCTAAAAACTTCTGCATATGTCCTAACATTTGGAACGCTTCTGATTCGGATAAAATTGAGGATGGATATTTCGTGATTGAATTGATAAAACTGTGCTCAAAATAAATAAAAACTTCTTGTTTACAGGATGGTAAAAAAAATAAAATTGCTATCATTTTTTAGATAGGTGTTCAAAGGAAAAACTTATTTACGAGGAAATTTTGAGGGCCCAAAAGATTCTCGCTTTCGATCAACCTTACCGGATGGGAATCACACAGCGATGACGCTTGATCGTTTTCGTCTGAACTAAATTAACATCTTCAATCAGAACTTTGCTTACATGGTACAGAGTGGTGTTTTGAAGCTTATTGGTTGCGCAAATTGCCAAATCCAAAATAATAATATTTTCAAATAGCCAATTTTCTTGAAAATTGATGCTGCACATAAATATCGCTTCACAAGTAGTAGGCTATGCACACCATTTGTTATACGAGTTAATTTAAGCGTGTTGTTATAACCGAATATGAAAACTGTACTTTTTTTGAATATCTGTTTCTTAGCTCTTGCTCATTACATGAGTTCGACATATATGAGTATATTTTGCCAAAGGAACAAATTGGCCCATCTTAAATTTCGCAGGTTCATCCTATAAAAATTTTCTATGTTGGGGCACAGTTTAAAAGAAGCTGTTAATGTCAAGTTTTTTTTATATGGTCTTCAAAGGGGAGGGGGGGGGTAACTGCAGGCTCCCCTCCCTTCCAGGGGGCGTATACCTGGTGGGTAGTTGACATGGTGTAGATTAAAAAAAGACTTTTGAATCCCAAAACAATGATGAAATGTTGATATGTAAAGATACTGTACTGTTACAAAATAAATTTCAAAAAACGATAACAAGACATACTGATAATACAATTTTCAAAAGAGGAGCAAATGGTACAAAAAATTTCTACTCAATATCAAAAACAATTTTCATTTTTAAGTAGCTTCTTCTGTTAGAAACGTTTTCAAGAAAGGCGAAGTTTGTTCTTACAGAGGAGTTAAGCATATATATCTAGGATATATATCTAAGAATACATAAGGATTTATATTTAGAAAGGATATACATTTAACTTTTTAATTTCCTTCAATAAAAATGTCTCATAAATAAACAAATTAAAAAAACAAATGGTACTTGTATGATAAACCCTCTACCGCTCAAGTTGTTCATTCATTGATACATTATAGAACCGATTTTTTTTTTGTTAGTTTCTTTCAGGTTAGCGTGAAACAAGACAAAGAGAAGTGACAGAATAGATGGAAAACATATAATTTAGGCGATATATTTGAACATTATGGGGGGGGGGGAGGGTAAAGTATTACTGGACAATGTGAAGTTAAAAATCAATTCTTACTACATAATCTGCAGAATGATTGTACCTAACACATTATGCATGCATACCCGCTATACTCTATCCCCTCCCTTTTATGTGCAAATATATAGCCCAAATTTGTTTCTAAAGTACTGTATTTTCATCTTACTTTGATATATTTCATTAGGATCGAGCGTCAGAGAAACATATTAAGTAAGGGGTATATCATACAAGTACCAACAACCTACTGTCATATAAACATGGCAAACTTTTTCCAGTGCAAAATATCAGTATGTAATGTTCACAACCACAAATCAAGGGGCCACAATCTATACCAATCATTAACGTTGAAAACCTAACAAACATACAAAAAATCACTGGAACTAATTTCAGTCTTTGTCCGGAGGTGGAGACATAGTTTTTAAAAATTTTGTTACATTCTCACTAAAAGAGAAAAAGATATTCGACAAATTTACGAAAATCGCACCGGAACACAGTTCACCCAAAAATTGGCTATAATTCCATATCACCGGCTTCGTCTTCACTGAAATCCGACATAGATGATTCACTTTCATCGTCAGAGGGTTGTTTATCCTTCTGTTCCTGTTCACGAAGAGCCTCTTCTGTTGCATATCGACGAACGTAATCTGGAAGGAAAAGTAAAAATCGAAAAACATCTATCCAGCCAGAAAACACTACGTTGTCAAAATCGCAAAAAAATCATGCTCCCAGTTCTGCCTGAGGTTGAAGTTAAATGTTTTATGGCAATCTCAAGGAAGACAAGATACAAAAGAATAACAAAAAAGACATTCAGGAATCAAATCCGCTCTAGTCATACGAAGTAGCCTGAAGATAAGCAAAAAAATTATCGAAAAAAATAGTGTAGAAATGTTTTTTTTAGAAAAACCTAGAATCATTGAGGCAACAATTAGAAAACATGTAAGTAAGTAGAAAGCGGAAAGGTTTTTATTTATCATGGAATTGTCCTTGAGAAACCGACTTAGTGTTTACAACAGGATCTCCGGGGATTGGCCTCCCCAGACCCTCGACTATTTTGTGGAAGCCCGGGTCTGGACAAAAATTGTGTCAAGTCCCTGAGGTAAATTTCGAATAAGTGCTGAAACATACTTTACAGTTGTATGGAAGATCCAATAAAGCATTAAAGATGATTTTTACATTAATGCGATTGAGCTACTTTTAAACAATTCTTCTTTTCTGTTGTTGGTGCTTCCGCCTGCATTTCTAAGTGGAAGTTCATCATGTAACAAAGCTGTTCAAAAGGTACTCAGGTGCGAGCCTCCTCTTTTAGGTAGTCCGAGTGCGCTGCTTTTCTGAGTGGAAGTCTATCATCTAACAAAGCTGTTCAAAAGGTACTCAGGTGCAAGCCTCCTCTTTTAGGTGGTCCGAGTGCGCTGCTTTTCTGAGTGGAAATCCATCATCTAACAAAGCTGTTCAAAAGGTGCAAGCCTCCTCTTTTAGGTAGTCCGAGTGCGCTGCTTTTCTGAGTGTTTGCTGTGCTGCCTAAGTGATTACACTTGTAGATAACAGCCATTAACTATACGATTAGAGCACTGGAAACCTAATCTAAGAGTTGCATATTTTCGGCGCCAGGCTTTTTTAACGTCTGTAAGAAGTAAATCATGACGATGTGTTCTTTTTTGATAAGAAGTAAATTTTGCCTATAAGCTCTTTTTTGATAAGAAGTGAATTTTGAAAATAATGTTCTTCCTTAATAAGAAATAAATCTTGACAATATGCTCTTTTTTGAGAAGAAGTAAATTTTGGCAACAAATTCTTTTTTGATAAATTAAAAATGAAATAAATTAAAAATGGTACTAGTAGTGGGGAAAATAGATATTAGACTACTTTAGACATGCAGATGGATATAGACTTCGATTAGAGGAGAAGAACTTTTTCTTGTAGTCAGGGCCTTATCGGGATTTTTTTTTCAGGGAAGATTAATTTTTTCGGGGGGGGGGGGAGAGGTAGAGAAAAACTAATGAAAGCATACAAAATTTGTTTAGATGCATTTTTGTTACGTTTTCAAAAGTCGGACAAATATTTCGGCGCGGGCGGGGGTCAAACGCCATACCCCCCCCCCCCCTCCTGGATACAATCTTGCTTCTAGTAAATAAGTGTTTTAGAGGATGTATTTATGGCAGATCTATCCTGTCTTATTTTACGGATAGCAAATCAAGTTGAACCTTTCAAGGGCAGTTGGGATGGAGGGGGTGGGACTCAGATTTTGTGATGAGTAAGGGGAAAAACAGCCTTTAACTGATCCTCGTGAAAGAACATACACTACAGTTTTTCTGTCCTTTTATGCCTCTCGTCCAACAGCCATCGCTACGGAAATTAAAATATGAAATACTCTAGAAATCTGAAGAAAAAAGAACAAGCTAGATTCACATAAGATGGCGTTGAAGTTCAAATTGAGATGGACACACAGTGGCTGAACTTAGATCAGCGGGCATTGACCTTAGTGACTATAAATAGAAATTTAAGTGGAAAAATATTAAAGTTATGTGCAATTAGTGGGGTTTGAAATCCTAAGAATAAATCAAGTAAATCATAATGCCTAGATTTTTCAACGACAGTTCACAATAAAACAGCATAAAAAATAAAACAGCAATAAAACAACCAATAAAACAATAAACAGCAACAGCATATAACAGCATAAACAGCAACAGCATAAAACAGCATATAACAATAAAACAGCATAATGAATAGCTGAGTTTCAGTGCATCAAAAGAATTTGTAAAAGGTATGACGGGAAACCGTTTTTGACATTGTTATAGGCCCCTTAAATATCATATTAAACGATTGCAAAGATTTTAGAAGCGTAGTATATGATTGTCTACCTGTACGCCTGGGGGCACTTTCGAATCCAAACCCTGACTAAGTTTACCAGTTTTCACGGATTTTCCGTTTAATTTGCATGTTTTGTGTATACCCGTTATTAGATCCTCTTTTCAGAGGGAACGCTCTAGCGTTGACTATAGCAAAGAGCCATAAAAAAGATTAGTATTATGAACTATATGGAACACACCTTACGAAAGTGGGAGTTTTGTCTCAATCTATCATAAAAAAGACATAATTTTCATTGGATGAGGTGATCAAAGGGAGACAGTTTGACTCTAGGAACTCAAAAGGCATAATTTGTAATTTTCAGTTAAACTGAGACTTGAGCTCTTCAGAATGCTTGAAAGTGATCTTGTGATCTTCAGATCTTGAAAATGGCGTTTACAGAGTTGTTCGCCATGTTCCTGTGGTAAGTTTCACATTTGCAGAACCCATCAATAGGAAAGACTAGACGAAGGAGTCTTAATATCCGTTTAATTTGCATGTTTTGTGTATACCCGTTTTTAGATGCGCGTATCAGAGGGAACGCTCTAGCGTTGCCTATAGTAGCCATAAGGCTTCAATGGCTTATAGTTGCCTATAGTAGCCATAAGGCTTCAATAAGGCTCAAGCCATAAGGCTTCAATGGATGTTTTTGTTCAGAGTAGCCAAACTCCTGTTTGTAGCGATTCTTCTTTGTTTTAAATCTGACGTGAATATTCATTTTAAATTTTACTCGTTTAAAGACGTATTTATTCATCTACATTAGTATCTGTTATTTTTGTGTTTGATATGATTTGTTTTTGTGTTTGATATCGTTTATCTTAGTTTGTGTTGGTTTTGGGGTCCACTTATTCCTTAACAGTAATTCTGGTTACTTTGACTTTGAACTATTATAAGACTTTAATTCTGTTGGTTATATGGCTCTTTACTTTTCTTTGAAAATTTCCTTTTCGATTTTTTTTTTTAAATAATCTAAAAAAAAATGCACCCACGTCTACTTTAAAAAAAACAGTAAAAGATAATTCAAACATCCTATAATAGGACTGACAGTGGCGGCGCTTGATCTTTTGGGGCCCTGTGCAATATAAATTTGCGAGGCCTCGACGGCTATTACTACAAACCAGGGAATTGCATTTACGTCATTCATTTTCATTTATTTATTTCATTCATTTCGTCATTTATTTCATTCATTATATGTTGTGTGTTTTTGTGGTCTCAAATGTGATTTCAGGGTAAGTTTTTGCCATACGCTATGAGGTTCTGTGCGGTATTTCAATGCTGCCCAGAGATGGCAGAGTATCCACACGGCCATAAATTTTTAGGTTATACCCACAATAAGAAGCGGAGCCCTTGGTGGCGCGAGGCCAACGCATTACGAATATACGAAATGCGTTCTATATGTAATTTAAAATACGTAAATCAACTCAAATGAGTAAAATTATGATAACTAACGAAGAATTATGTGTTTATTTTGGAAGCTAAAACAAAATTTTAATTCGTTTTGAATATGGAATTTTTGTTTAATCAGTTTGAGAATCAGAAAAATTGTCCTCAATTTTCCTGATTCAAATTAATCGTCACCAGTTTTAATGTCACCAGTTTTAATGTCACAGTTTTAATGTCACCAGTTTAATTTTTAGTTGTGTTAAAACAAAGTTAAAAATTATTAACTGACAATTAATAACACTTCAATGGTGTCTTTTTTGGGCTCATTAGATTTGCAAACATATGATTAAGCTCCCCTTTTCTGGACAAAACTTTGGGTCTTACAACCTCCCTCCCTATATCAAACTTCTCAATATGCCCCCGAGTGTTATCGGTTTCAGAAGCCTTTTAGAAGCCCATCAAAATACTTAACTAATTCATGTATTTAGCAGAATTTTCCTAACAATTAAAAGGTTTTTTTTTCAACCACTCATCAACTTGTTTTTTTTTTCAGTCAGACATTTGGTGAAAAAATGAGCTTTGGAACTATTCGCCATAAACAAATATATATAAATTTTGGACATTATTCTTATATATATATCAAAAACCGGCAAAATATATTTTTCATAGTCACTTGCTTTATGGACTTGGTAAAGTTAACGTCTAAAAACTATATAACTAAAAACATTAATACCCTAAAAATTGACACTCTAAAAACTCTAAAAATTAAAACTTAAATTAAAAAATTTAAACTCTAAAAATTAACAGAAAGCTAGCCGGTACAACTTCTAGGTTCCTTAATGAGGGGTAGGTAAGATTCTCAGGCCTTCTCGAATGTATCGGGCAATCTTTTGCAAAAGTAAATAAAACAATTGCAATTAAGACTGGCTTACGTACGTAATGACAAAAGACTGACTTAGACGCCATTTATACAGTACCAAGAAAGTTAGTGAAGCCAAACTCAAGATTGTAAATTTGGACTAATTATTAAAACAGACAAAAAAAACATCAAGTAAAGTATGTGCTTTTAAACTAGTAAAAGTTCTTTTTTGTATATGAAGAAAAGACAGCTATGCTTTATTTGCATGTGGAATACAAATTCTCGACTGACTCCCCTCCCACAGAATATGGGTAGCTTATACGAGTTGAAACTGGCACTACCGTGGGCAAACAAAAATATCAACCACCATATGGCATTTGGCGTCTCAGCATATTTTAAGCTATGTAATAGTTTTTTCAGTCAGGAGCTGAGATCAGACACTTATTGCTACACTAATTGTACCAACTACACAAATTAAATTACATCGGAAAAAAATGCGAAGAAACACCAGACGGTAGATGGCAACGATGTTTTTTCTTGACACTAGCACCAGTTTCTACTCCTGTAAGTTATCCATTCTCTTTGGCCCCTCCCCCCCCGACGGTACAGCCGTTGCACACCTATGAATAATCAAAAATTGCAAATTAAAAGCCTCACGCAATCGTTGTTTTGATCAAATTTGCAACCTGTATATAAGACCTAAAATCTGACCTTCATTGCGTCAAATTTGCAATGGTTAGTTACTTCCCATTCAGAATTGGTCGGACATTAAATTGGAGACTATAACCCACCTTTTCTCTGCTTTGACCCACCCCTCTTACTTTGTGAAGCATATCCTATTACTTTCCCTAATATATCAAGAGATGGGACTGTAAATATTTATATATTGTAGAGACCAGCTTTAACGACATTTCTCCAATCTCTAGATGAAAAAAATCCCTGAAAAATGCTCTTTACTTACTAATCTTAAACTCCGAGATAGACTGACTTACCTTTAACTTTTTTGGCATAGTCTTCAGGCTTGTGGAGATACATTGCTGCTGCATCCCCATTTAAAGGGTCAATGGGGTTAGGATATGTCAACAACTGGGGTAGAAATGAGTCAAATATATTGGACAAGTCTAAAAAAAACTCAGTGATATACAAAAAATAGAGGGAGGGGATTCAACCTTTCAGAAGTACTAAACACTGTTGTTTTCGCAGGAATATCATCACCAGAACAGACGATAACTGTCACCGGTGAGTCAACCAGTTCAAGTAGCAAAAAAAAAACAAAAAAAAAACAACAACGACATAAATAACAATCCAACAGAACATAATATATGATATACATTCTAAACACAAACATTTAATTGATTAATCACAACTTAATTAATAAATCACAAACGTAATTAATAAATCTGTAGCATTAAACACAAACAATTAATTAATTAATTATTAATCACAACTTAATAAACAAATCACAAACTTAATTAATAAATCTGTAGCACTAAATTTAAATGTCTCTTGAATGCATTACATTTTTCTTTCACCATGCGCGCTTAACCCATGCACGGTTAGCAGTGCTGCTAACTCTCGCACGATTTCCAACTCTATTTTTGACTCATACCGCAAAGATTAACTTAAGGCCCATTCACACCGAGATTTTACTAACCGGGATTTAGCTAGCACTAATCTCAGCCGAAACAAAAGTGTCAAAATCAAGTGAAAATCAGTACATTCACGATAGAGATTTATCTACCGTCCATAAATAGATCAAGCCACAACTGAAGTTCAATCGATTTCTACTTAGTTAAAGCTGAGCCAACCAGATTTTTTTAAGAATGGTTAAGACCCAAATCATATCCAAATAGAGATAAAAACTGCAAAAAGCGGAATTACAAATAAGTGATATATAGGGAGGAGCTATTAAAGCTTTTTTTTCTACTTGGATAGTTACTTGTTAAATGATGAAATGCAGCATTGTTTTTTTTTTTAATAAAGTTTAATTCAAAAATTCAATTCAAAAGTCAGAGCTCAAGAACATTTGTAGGCAAGAGAAACACGGACTATATGACATTTGAGATACAGACTAACACACGATATAATTACGAAATTATTTAGCTTCAGTTTATAAATTATCTATTGCGAATATTAGAATCTGATCAACAGCATAAGTTAATACCGTCTTCAGGGACGCGCTGATTTTCGGTTTCAAAAATCTCATTGTTAATGAGCCTTAAGCAAGTTTGGTATGCAACTAAATACAACACCGATATTTTCTTACTCCTTGGTAAAATTACCAAGAAAAGAATTAACCAAGTTCTGTGGGGACTAAAATAAGGTAGGTGACCTAATCGATTTGTCTTCTGAATGGTCCATTTGATGCTGTTGGCAGCGGACCAACAGTAGCAGATTGAATAAACATAGCGGAATAAGCAAAGCATCGATGTGATGCACTATAGTTGTATACCTAGCTAGCTTAAGCCAGCAATTGCATGCCCAACTATTTTTTTCATACGCATACATACATTATTCTTAAGCTCAGCATTAAGCTGCATTACAGTTATGTAGATTAAGTCAGCATTTGCACCCCCAATTGTATTCTTCATACGCATAGATATGGCTTAAGCTCAGCATTAAGCTGCATAGCTTAAGTCAGCCTTTGCACGTCCAACTATATTCTTCATGCGCATACATACGCGCAAAGACACAAAGCATTAATCTTGACTATTTTCTTAGAGAAGATGATTGGTAAATGAATGTAAAGATCAACATTCTATGCTGTTCCTGCATTATTTTTTCAATTCCAAACTTTTTTCTTAATTTGCCTGGGAGTAGGTCAAGTTACAAAAACATATATCAAATTATATAATGAAAATACACTGTTTTGCACCGTTTGGCAATATTGTTGACTTTTTTTGTTTCTCTTTTTTTAGCTTAGCTGTCAATCAGTCAAAGTTTGGCAGATTCCCATTGGCAAGCTTTACGGCTCAACTTGACCAGCTGGCTCAGAAGCGTCATGAAGCAAAAATTTTCCTCTTCCAATATGTCTGTCAGTTAGTAGAATAATGAATCAATAAAATTGCTGCATATAGTGCAGTGATTTTAAATTACCAGTATTTATAACCCTGTAGGCCTCTGCACTTCCAAAAATGCAAGTGAAGAAGCAAATAACTTAAAATATTCCGAAAAGCTTTTTTGGATCCTTTCCCCCTTCCCTTCAGCTAAATACATGGTTTTTTGTCTATACATTTTTACTAACAGCGCATGTTCTCGCAAGGCCGTACCCAGAGGGGGGATTACGGGGGTTTGAGCCCCTCCCGAAATGTTTTTTACTCGTAAAAACGTAATAAAAATGGATATAAACAAATTTTGTGTGCGCGCTTTCTGACTTTTTTTGTGTACACCTCCCCCCCTCCTCCGAAAAAAATCTTTTGAGTAAAACCTCCTCCGAAAAAAATCCTGGGTACGGCCTTGTGTGCTCGTGTACACAACCCCTAATTCAGATACAAATTGTTCATCCAATATCAGAGGCAACGCTGTAGCGTTGCCTATAGTAAAGGCCATATGGCTCCAATGTTTTATTATTATTATTTATTTTTTTTTTTTTTCCCCAGAGGCACTTCATATGGAAGGAGTCGTCGTAAAAAGTACAAAGGGGGCTCATTCGATTGGAAATTGAGAGTTCTAGTGCCCTTTTTAATAGTCGAAAGTAATTGGAGGGCAACAAGCCCCCCCCCCACGCTCATTATTCCTCCGAACACAGCCAATCAAAACTTTGAAATAGCCATTTTGTTCAGCATAGTTGACTTACAGATAGAAAATATATTTTTGAGGAGGACACTCCCCCACAACCCTCAGGGCAAGGGTTTTAAGTTATGCCCTGGGGGCATATATGGTTTTTATAGAAGGCGTTGTCGTAGAAACTTCAAAACAGGCTCAATCGATTGGAAATTAAAGGGCTGGTGCCCTTTTTAATCATCGAAAGTGATTGGAGTGTAACTAGCCCTCTCCCCCCCCCCCCACGCCCATCATTCCACCAAACACATCCAATCAAAATTTTGAGATAGCCATTTTGTTCAGCGTAGTTGATTTCCAGACAGAAAATATCTTTTTGAGGAGGAAACTTCCCCACAACCCTCAGGGCAAGGGTTTTAAGTTATACCCTGGGGGCATAAAGGTTTTTATAGACGGCGTTGTCGTAGAATCTTCAAAAAAGGTTCATTAGATTTGAAATTCAAAAGGCTAGTGCCCTTTTTTATAGTCAAAATTTAGTGGAGGGCGAATAGCCCCCCCCCATGCTCCGGATTTCTCCACATCCTTCCAATAAAACTTTTGAGTTATCCATTTTGTTCAGCGTAGTTGATTTCCTGATAGAAAATATATTTTTGAGGAGGGCGATCTCCCACAACCCTCAGGGCAAGGGTTTTAAGTTATGCCCTGGGGGCATATAAGGTTTTTATAGAAGGCGTTGTCGTAGAAACTTCAAAAAAGGCTCAATCGATTGGAAATTAAAGGGCTGGTGCCCTTTTTAATAGTTGAAAATGATTAGAGGGCAACTCCCCCCCCACTCGTATCATTCCCCAAATCAACTTCACTCCAGATTTACAGATAGACGTTTTGTTCAACGTAGTAGATCCCAACGTCTAAAATCTATGTTGAGAAGGATACTCCGCCACAAACCTCCTGGCCCGGGTTTTAAGCTATACATTGGAGACATCTAAGGTTCTTACATAAGGCGTTGTCGTAGAAACTTCAAAACAGGCTCATTCGATTGGAAATTCAAAGGGATAGTGCCCTTTTTAATAGTCGAAAGTGATTGGAGGGGAACTAGCCCCCCCCCCCCCACGCCCATCATTCCCCCAAACACATCCAATCAAAATTTTTAGATAGCCATTTTGTTCAGCGTAGTTGATTTTCACATAGAAAACATATTTTTGAGGAGGACAATCCCCCCTCAACCCTCAGGGCAAGGGTTTTAAGTTATGCCCTGGGGGCATATAAGGCTTTTATAGAAGGCGTTGTCATAGAAACTTCAAAAAAGGTTCATTCGACTGGAAATTCAATAGGATAGTGCCCTTTTTAATAGTCGAAAGTGATTAGAGGGCAACTAGCCCCCCCCCCCGTCGATCATTCCCCCAAACACATCCAATCAAAATTTTGTGATAGCCATTTTGTTCAGCGTAGTTGATTTTGAGATAGAAAATTATTTTCCTCAGGGCAAGGGTTTTAAGTTATGCCCTGGGGGCATATAAGGTTTTTATAGATGACGTTGTCGTAGAAACTTCAAAAAAGGCTCATTCGAGTGGAAGTTCAAAAAGCTAGTGCCCTTTTTAATAGTCGAAAGTGATTGGAGTTTAACTAGCTCCCCTCCCCCCCCCCCGCGCCCATTATTCCCCCAAACACATCCAATCAAAATTTTGAGATAGCCAATTTGTTCAGCGTAGTTGATTTACATATAGAAAATATTTTCTTCAGGAGAACACTCCCCCACAACCCTCAGGGAAAGATTTTTAAGTTCTGCTCGGGGGGCATATAAGGTTTTTATAGAAGGCGTTTCACAGAAACTTAAAAACAGGTTCATTCGATTAGAAATTAAAGGGCAAGTGCTCTTTTTAAAAGTCGATAGTGATTGGAGGGCAACTCCCCCCCACTCCCATCATTCCCCCAAACACATCCAATCAAAATTTTGAGATGGCCATATTATTCAGTGTAGTTGATTTCCAGATAGAAAATAAATTTTGGAGGAGGATACTCCCCCCAAACTCTAAGGGCTAGTATTTTAAGTTACGCCTTGGGGGCTTATAAGGTTTTTATAGAAGGCATTATCGTAAAAACTTCAAAAATCGCTCATTCGATTGGAAATTCAAAGGGATAGGGCCCTTTTTAATAGTCGAAAGTGATTGGAGGGAAACTAGCCCCCCCCCCCCCCCGCCCATCATTCCCCCAAACACATCCAATCAAAATTTTTAGATAGCCATTTTGTTCAGCGTAGTTGATTTTCACATAGAAAACATGTTTTTGAGGAAGACAATCCCCCCCAACCCTCAGGGCAAGGGTTTTAAGTTATGCCCTGGGGGCATATAAGGTTTGTATAGAAGGTGTTGTCATATAAAATTCAAAAAAGGATCATTCGATTGGAAATTCAAAGGGATAGTGCCCTTTTTAATAGTCGGAAGTGATTGGAGGGCAACTAACCCCCCCCCTGCCCATCATTCCCCCGAACCTATACAATCAGAATTTTTAGATAGCCATTTTGTTCAGGGTAGTTGATTTACAGATGGAAAATATATTTTTGAGGAGGACAATCGCCAGAAATCCTCAGGGCAACGGTTTTAAGTTTTAACCTGGGGGCTTTTAAGGTTTTTATAGAAGGCGTTGTCGTAGAAACTTCAAAAAAGGCTCATGTCGACAAGGCGTTGTCGTAGAAACTTCAAAACAGGCTCATTCAATTGGAAATTCAATTGGCTAGTGCCCTTTTTAATAGTCAAAAGTGATTGGAGGGCAACTAGCCCCCCCCCCCCACACCCATCATTCCCCCAAACACATCCAATCAAAATTTGAGATAGCAATTTTGTTCAGCGTAGTTGATTTCCAGATAGAAAATATGTTTTTGAGGAGGACACTCCCCCACAACCCTCAGGAAGAGGGTTTGAAGTTATGCCCTGGGGGCATATAAGGTTTTTATAGAAGGCGTTGTGGTAGAAACTTCAAAAAAGGTTCATTCGATTAGATATTCAAAGGGCTAGTGCCCTTTTTAATAGTCAAAAGTTATTGGAGGGCAACTAGCCCCCCTCCCCTCCACGCCCATAATTCCCAAACACATTAAATCAAAATTTTGAGATAGCCGTTTTGTTCAGCGTAGTTGATTTCCAGATAGAAAATAGGTTTTTGAGGAGGACCATCCCCCACAACCCTTTGGACAAGGGTTTTAAGTTATGCCCTGGGGATATATAAGGTTTTTATAGAAGGCGTTGTCGTAAAAACTTCATAACAGGCTCTTTCGAATTGAAATTCAAAGGGATAATTCCCTTTTAATAGTCGAAATTGATTGGAGGGCAACTAGCCCCCCCCCCCTTCGCTCTTCCTTCCCCCAAACACATCCAATCAAAATTTTGAGATAGCCATTTTGTTCAGCGTAGTTGATTTTCACATAGAAAATATGTTTTGAGGAGGACACTCCCCCACAAACCTCAAGGCAAGGGTTTTAAGTTATACCCTGAGGACATATAAGGTTTTTTTTATAGAAGACGGTGTCGTAGAAACTTCGAAAAGGGCTCATTCGATTGGAAATTCCGAGGGCTAATACCTTTTGTAATAGTCGACAGTGATTTGAGGGCAACTAACCCCCCTCTCACGCCCACCTTTTCCCCAAACATATCCAATCAAAATTTTAAGACAGCCATTATATTAAAAGTAGTTTTTAAGTTCTGTAAATTAGCTCTTTGAGGATTACAACTCCCCCAAAGCCCTCAGGGCAAGGGTTGTAATTTAAGGATCCTTCATATTATTTCTTATGGAAGGGATGCTCGTATAAACTTTAGAGAGGGCTCATTTGATTGAAAATTGAAAGTTCGTGTTCACTTTTTAAGAGTGAAAAGAGATTGAAGGGCAACTAGCCCATCTTTTGGCCATCGGCTTGATTTTAGTCCAAAATTATTCTATGCAATTAAATAATAACAATATATTTCTTGATGAGTGTGCGTAGCTGGGGTAATGTCAGGTGACTTGGTTTTGTGGGAAGTTGTTAGTAGTAGTAATAGTCAAGGCTGTCTTCATGAAAAGAATTGAAAGGTTTAAATTCCCCCAAGCGAAATGTTTGTCAAACTCGTAAAAACGTAATAAAAATGCATAAAAATACACTTTTTGACGTTTTGTTTAATTTTCCATTCTGCCTCTCCCCCCTAACAAAAAAAAATTACCCCCCTCCACTGAACTAAAATCCTTGATACGGCACTAGTAGTAGTAAGAGTTTCAATTTCTAATTAAGACCGGTCATTTTTTTTTATTATTATTATTAAGCCTAGTTACCCAGTGTACATTTTAAATTAAAACCTGTTATTATATTTATTCTTTTTACATGTGCTGACTGGAATGCCCAATATGTGAATTCGGATTTTATGTTTAAACTATTCGACAGAAAAATCAAAAATGAAAAAATACTGAAAATGATTTAAAAAAAGAATACGGCGGTGTTGAAAAGAAATTAATGTTATGTTTTTATTACAGAATTTACATTTAAAATTAATTGATGTAGATGTAGAGTAGATCTTAATAGCCACCCCCGCCCCTTCCTTTGAACTAATTCTGTATATGCCTGAATATAAATGAGAGTTAGAATGTTTTGGTATTAACAAACACCTACTTGGCATCTGCCCTCCTCCAAAACAAAAGAATCAGAAGAACAAAAAATCATATATAGCTTATACTCTATAACGTGTATCTTAATATTTATTAATTTTACAGAGTTCACATATAAGTAAAAACAATACATCGGATCCAACCTGGAAGTAAGGCAAATTTTTGTTATTGAATCTCTCATTATTTCGTATTTTAAATGAAATTCTGGAATAAATACCAAAGATCGATGTATTGTTTTTACATTCAAATCGTTGTCCAATATGCCGTAAATTAGTCCAAAGAAATCAATAAGAATCAAAAATCAGAATTTCAGAAAATGAAGCGAAAATAGTGAAAATTTTTAGTTTATTTAGAAGTAACAGAGGTCTTTAATTGGGTGCCTGGACCATCCGGCACCCAAGCCCAGACGGATTATGCTAATGTAAGCATTTTTTCCTACCTTTCAATTTCTTCCAATGTTTTTTTCTTTTTCAATCCCAATATAAACTTATCTCAGCGGGATATTAACCCCTCACCCCCCAACCATTGTTTTTAGTTTCTCCCCCTCGGAGATATCTAAATGTAATTTTTTTGCAAAGAAACCACTCTTTTCTAATCTTTGCTATCGCTTCGATATCTCATAAGCGAATATTTTTAGGTAATTTCTATTAATAAAATGCGATTTTTTTCAAAATTCTCAAAATGCTATTTTTTCTAATCTTTACTATTTTCTCTATTGCTATCACATATATTTTTAGGTACCCTTGAAACATCGACTGCTCTTTTTCACCTAATTTTGAGAGAGATTATCCCATCTGTCACATATTGTCGTTCTAATTTACACTGAATATTTTTATCGTGACATGTTTCGATCTTACATAGAATATAGAACTCCATTGTCTTTAAATATTAATTTTGCAGACAATTTGTTCTCCGCTATTTCAGAAAACACAGAATTACGCAAAGGCCATTGAAACCTTGATTAACTGAAACCGCTAGTGTAAAACAAAACAGGGAAAGGAGATGCCAAAATTATTTATAATCTCGCGCGTAGAGCATTATGTCAAAACATAGCGGTATAATGCCTAAGAAGTGTGACTTAATGATTCTCAACATTTTGAAGTTCAAACTCGTTCATCTAACCTCAATAATTAAACTCATGTGTTTACCGAACCTGTATGGAATTAGAAATATTTCAACTTTTTTGGGGCATTATGTAAATGGCCGGGAGCCGCGGAGCCAGTGGGTCCGGGAAGTGCTGTGGGGGCAAGGTTAGGGATGCGCCGCGGGTCGGGGGAAGTGCCACAGGGATGCGCCACGAGTCAGGGAAGCGGCGGGGGAAGCGCCGCGGGTCAGGGATGCGCCACGGGCCCGAGAAGCTTCGTGGGAAGCAATACGAGGGCCCGAGACGCGCCAGAGGGATGCGCTGTGGCTCCGAAAAGTGCCGAAAAAAAAAAAATTTTTGAAAACTTTGGAAATAAACTATTTTTTTTGAACAAAATCAAATTGCAGCCTTCCATGTAAAGTGGCATTTTAGATTGTATTTATCTTATATTAAGTTGGATTTTCTTTCAGTTGAATTAACCAAATGTTATTAAGCAATAATAATCCAAATTTTAAAAACAATAGGGCTGATTTGAACACTGAAAATAAACTATTTTTTCATTTATAGATTGCATTGGTCCCCTACTCTCCGTCCAGTGAAGAAGAGGAAGAACCAATTCTAACACCGCCACTGGAGTTTCAAGACAATTCACTATGGGACGATAGCATTGAAGTACCTTTTAATATTGACGAGTTTTTAGATGATTTTCTTTTTAATGTAGATAGTAGCATAGTTGAACAGGGGGACTTACCTTTGATATGTCCTAATACATGGCAGATCTTATATTATTTACCCGGGTATTTACCAGGGACCCCTTAACCCTCCTATACCGTCACAAGTCCACTTCGAACAACTGAAGTGGAGCATTCCTCAGATATTGTTGAACAACTTGGAGGAGGGGGTAATATACAACAGGGGGCGGGGGGTACACCATTCCCAGATTTTCAATTAACCAACAGAATTTTAAATAATATAGTTGTTTTCACTGCAATGTTTGGGGACCCTTTTAATACACTTATGGGGGGAAATTTTGTCTATGACCCTATAGAGATTGTACACAACTATGTAGACAAAATTCGTGCACTTCTGGAGAACCAAATTCAATTGTGGGGGAAGGATTCAATTAAGGTTTCCATTGTTCTAAAAGTGTTCTATTTAAATGAGGGGAAAAGTGAAGTTTATTATCATTATGTACATTCCGAGATGCGTTGGTTTATCTAACTTTGGAAAATTTTGAGGGAGCTTTCTTAGATTGGGTAGATCAAATTATAACGCATCTTGAGAACTATAATGAAAATGGGAGTGGCTCTCTAGTTCTTTTTGTTGAAAATTTAAGCGTAAATATATGTAAATTTAAGAAAGATTTTATTTTAAGAGGGGGGGCAGGTGGGCCAAGAGCAGTAGTTTTAAAATATAATCCAGATCTAGTAGGTTGTCAAGGTGTCCAGCGGATCTGTTTTGAAACAGGTCAAAAGTGTTTCAGATATGCTTTCCTCATATCAGCATTCGAGCCTCTAGCTCGTGACGCTAGCAA
>NC_142814.1:12828922-12848922 GCF_049724085.1 Artemia sp. Qi Xiang Cuo
CACAAGAATAAACCCTGGATATCCTAAGAGACTCTGTCTGTGATCGAGCTGCGCCGGAAGGCCCACTTAGCAAAGAATATACCAGAGTACAGACGACTCAATGGCCTGCGTAATAGCCTACTGCACAGTGATAGGAAGACCTTTGTTGACAAGAAAGCCAGCAATATTGAAAATGCTTCAAGGAAAGGAGACACCTGCTCCCTGTACAAACACCTCTGCGAGCTGACGGAAGGGAAGACTTCCACCGTGAGCCTTGTTTTGTCTGCTGACAGAAACATGCTGGATGACGATGCAGGCCAACTCTGCGCCTGGAGCAGTCACTTCTCAATGCTTCTGAACGCCGAGGATGTTGTTCATCCCGACCCAGAGCTGATCCAAGCAGCCATGACCACGCCCGTGGGTACGTCCAACGTCGTATCGCAACCGTTTACCACCTCTGAGATCCAAAATGCTGTAAAACGATTAAATAATAATCGAGCGTCTGGCGTCTTCTGTATTTCTGCAGAACTCCTCAAGTACGGGCGGTGCGGCGATGATTCTGCGGCTTTAGCTAATCTTTTCAGCTGTATGGACGACGGAAAGCACACCGAATGACTGGCGTGCTGGCATCATATTGCCGCTCTGGAAACGTAAGGGCAGCCGTCAAATCTGCTCCAACTATCGTGGGACCACGCTTCTCTCCGTTCCTGGTAAAATCTTCACCATGTCACTCCTGAACAGGTGTTTGACCTTTTTGCGTTGAAAGAGAAGAGTCCAGCAAGCCTGGTTCATTCCCGGCAGGTCGACGACAAAGCAAATTTTCATCATGCACCAATTGATCGAGAAGACGCGAGAGTTCCATCGAAAAGTGTTCATCGCATTCGTGTACTTTAAGGCTGCCTTCGATATTGTTGATCGCCGTTCAATTTGGCTGATACTAAGAACTACGGGTCTATCTAAGAAATATTGCTCAGTTTTTGAAAAGCTTTTTGATGATACGGAGAGCTGCGTGCAAGTCAATAGCAGACGCAGTCCCGCATTCTCGGTGAAGACTGGCGTCCGGCAAGGCTGCGCTGCCGCTCCCGAGTTCTTCAACTGCGTCATAGACCATGTTATGACCAGCACGATGACTCGCCTTCAGTTCGGAGACCGGATGTTCTCTGATGCGGACTTCGCCGACGACATAGCGCTAGTTGCGAACACCGTCAAAAAGGTCACCAGCGCTCTCCAGTTACTCTCAGAAGAAGCCTCGAAATTCGGACTGAACATCAACTGGCAGAAAACCAAAGTTATGTTCCTTGAGCTCCCCACTTCCCGCTCTACTGTAAAAGAAGTCAACATAAGAAGCAACCGAGTAAATGTGGTTGAAGACTTCACTTACCTGGGATCCATTCTGTCGAAGGATGGCTTGATTGCAAAAGAGCTTACATCGCGAATAGCCAAAGCGTTGGCAGTTGTTGGAAGGCTTCGCAGCATCTGGCGAAAGCCCAAAATCAGCAGCTTTACCAAAATGCGCATTTACAATGCGTCAGTCAGCACCGTGCTGCTGTATGGAGTGGAGGCGTGGCTAGCTACAAGACCTATCCTCAGCACCGTCGATATCGCACAGACGAAACCTCTCCGAAGAATCAAGGGACTTCACTGGACTGACTTCGTTAGCAACCAGACGCTCCTGTCACGTACGGCACCAACTCCTTTCTCGTCGTAGCTCGCCCAGCTTACTGTTCGGTCGTACGGCCATCTCCTTCACATATCACGCGACGCCCCAGCACGGGTCGTATTCGACTTAGACCCCGCTCTACACGGATGGAAGCGACCCAGAGGACGCCCCCCCTCACTAGGTGGAAAGACAAAGACGATGAATTCCTGGCCCAAGCCCACATCCCGGTGGAAGAAGCTGCTAGCCTGGCAAGCGATAGGTCAACCTGGAGGGACCTGGTCTCATCGTTCTCTACGCCAAACCCTCGACGGGAGCTTTAAGTCAGTTAAGTCATGTCAAGTATACTTTTTGTCTATGGTTTCAACCTGATCCCCCCATCCGTTTCAAAGATGTTGCACATAAACCATTTCAATAACTTGACAACACAGCGCGTCTTTTGATTGACGTCGAGAATAAATTGTGCATCTATTATTGGCAATTACAGCTTATAATTCAGAATGTTTTCATCGACCAGAGACAAAATTGTTCCACCCCCTTCATCTCACCTTAATACAACAATTTGATAGCCCTTTGCCCGGCTTTTCCTTTCCTTTCCTTTCCCCAACAGTGCCGTTAAGTTTCAACCTCAAACTCCAAGCCACTCTGAAAATATTGTAAATATGCTATTTCAACGACCTGAATGCACATAGTGTCTTTTCATTTACCTCTGCTCTCTCCCCTGACTCAACCGTTGTCAACAGCACCCTAAATATTCCCTGAAAGTTTCATTTAAATATCCTTAGTTTTTCCTGGCATATTGCACATAGTCTACGTTATTTTGATAGCCTGTATGCATATAATGTCTGTTGATTATCCTTCAACATTTCCTGAAAGTATCAACTCAATATCCTTAGCCGGTTCTTTTGGCAGCCTGGATACACATAGTAAGTTTTGAATTAGTTCAATTCCCCTCCCAGACAATCTAACAGCTTCAGCATTATACCCTTAGCGGTTCCTGAGATATTTAAAATACTCCCTTTTTGATAAACTCGATGCAAATAGTGTCATTTGATTAAGTGTAACATCACCCGACATTCCGTGACAGTTTCAACATGATACCCTTGGCTGCACCCTCTTGGCAACGTTATTTTTCATTCTTTCCTTTTTGGAAAAAAATAGACACCGCATCAAAGTCCTTTTATCCCGCCAGCTTCAGGATGTAAGTATAAAGCCCATCAAAAAAAAAATTTTTTGCTTTTTTTCAGGACATGTTTTACTTAGGGGAGGGATGCTTTGAATTTTCGTACATTAGGCTCCTGTTTGCCCAAATACTTACGATTGTGTGTTTCAAGCGAAAGAGGGACAATTTTTTTTAATTCATTTTTCGAGGCCACCTAACCCTTGCCCTCTCATGACAAAACCAATAAATAGCAAACTATATCAACTCTATTTGACCTATAAAACAGTTTTTGAAGGTTTTGAGCCAATCACACACCCAACAACAAACAAGCGCCACTTTTTCGTCGTAAAACCTATTGGTAATTTACTTCATTTACAAACCTGACCCAAGGGATATGGGGTAATATAGTTCCCAAAGGCGTGTTTACAGGAGCTTTCAACCGAACATTTTTGGGGACTGAAGGGGTCCAGGAAGCAAAATAAAGTGAAGGAGTGGGGCTGGTTACTCTTCAACCCTTTTATACTCTTTAAAAGGGTACTAGAACATTCAAATTCCAACCAAATAGGCCCAATATGAAATTGATACGACTACTCTTTCCATACGAACTCGCCAGGGAAAAGAATGATAGCATTTGGAAATCTTACGGCTATTTACTTAAGCAGTGCTACTGCACTACTTCTGATGAAGAAATTTGTTAATTTTAATAGTATTATGTTTATATCAATCAAAAATTTTCTCTAATAATTTTTAAATTGCTAACGAAGCTTAGAAACAATTTCTAGTAAAAAATTTTTTTTAGCATGTGGAAATGGAATTTGTCCATGATTCATCAATAATTTTAGTTGGGACGGTAAAAAATGCGTTTCAATATGCTATGTTTCCATGTAATTTCTTATAAACATAACCAAAATTTAATCAGCTACAGAAAATGTGAGGAAGGTTATTTTGGTCCTCACAGCACAAAAAACGAGGCTTTCAATTGGCTAATTCGCTTTTTTTATTGTTCGTAAAATTCCAAATGAAAATAAGGCATTCCATTTTGATCAGCTCAGACTATTTTAATTTGGGAACTCATGATTGATGTACGTTAGTAACTCGTAGGGCAAATCGTTTTCGCGCAAAAAAACTTGATATAAAACTTGAAAAGTTGATGACGGATAGATAAATTTTACTGCGAAAACCTGAAAAGGGTCTACATTAGTAGCTAAAAATTTAAAAAGTTTTAATTATTAATAAAACTTAAAAGTGGATAAAACTTAAAAAGCTAATGACGGAATTATAATTTGTGCACGGTAAAATCGATAAATTCTACTGCAGAAACCTGAAAAGGATCTAAATTATTGGTTAAAACTTAAAATGTTTTAACCATTAATGAAACTTAAAAGTGGATAAAACTTAAAAAGCTATTGACCGAATTACAATTTGTGCATGGTGGGAGCGATAAATTTCACTAAGAAAACCTGAAAAAGGTCTAAATTATTAGTTAAAAACTTAAAAAAACTTTTAACCATTAATAAACCCTAACAGTGGATACGACTTAAAAAGCCAATTACGGAATTACAGTTTATACATGGTGGGATCACTAAATTTTACTACGGAAACCTGAAAAGGGTCTAAATTAGTAGTTAAAAATTAAAAAAGTTTTAGCCATTAATAAAACTTAAAAATCTAATGACGGAATTAAAATTTGTGCGTGATGGGATCAATCAATTCTAGTGCGAAAATCTGAAAAGGGTGGAAATTGGTAATTTAAAATTAAAAACGTTTTAACCATTAGTAAAACTTAATTTGGATAAAACTTAAAAAGCTAATGACGCAACTACAATTTGTGCATGGTGGGATCGATAAATTTTACTGCAAAAACCTGAAAAGGGTCTAAATTAGGGGTCTGCCTCCTCAAAAGTAAATACAATAAGATTCTGAAAAACTATTTTTCTTTACTTACTTTATTCATTCCTACAGGTGCATCATTTTTACTTAACCCTCGAAATGTTTTACGAATATATAGCCCAAATTATAGATAACCCATGAATTTTCATAGGCCAGCTCTTTTTTTAAATTGATTTAAGGGCAAACAAGCAACACCAACGGTAACAAGCAGCGGAAAAATTCTTGGGGTACTAATTTGGGCTATATCATTGTACATTAGGGGGATAGGAGATAAAATATAGCAATACTCTTTTAGGAATGATGTAAGTATTTTAAAAGTAGTTTTCAAGATTTTACGGTGTTTTCTTGTGATGAGACAGCCAATGAACTAAAACCCTCATAGATAGTTTTTTTTTAACTGTACATGGTTATGTTCATAGTTAATGATTTGGTTTATCAGTTCCTATGAGGTTCATTAATTCTTATGAGATACTAGCCTTTTACTCAAAACCTTGTAGGTTTGTCAGTGGGAAGGTCTCTCATTGGCTGAATGTGATGGCTTAATTTAATCAGAGTCCTCTTTTTATGATAGGGTCGATTAGATTAATTGTAATTAGATGGCACGAAAAATACTTTATTTCAAATATTTTGCCATCAGTAGGCCTATAAAATATTTCACTGTTTTCATCATTCTGGCGTTGGTTCTTGTTCAAGCTTCGCACTTGTTTTATTCTAAATTAAATCAAGGAACTTAAAAGCAAAAATGTCATCTCCTAGTGCTACTAAACGAAGAATGGACACGGATGTGATCAAGTTGTAAGCCAAAAAGTCTATGCTAATCGTTTTACTTTTCGTGCATTGAAAAGGTATAGGCTAGTCTAGCTGAGACACATTTTCCAGGCAGATCTTGGTAAAGCTAGCCTGTAGTATAGACTAGGGAAGGGATCAGACAGGACAAGTTGAATTATAGTATTCAATGCCCTTTTCAAATATAGTAATTGTTGCAGTTGCAATTGTATTTTGCCATCAGTAGCCCTATAAAATGCTTTATTGTTTTCATTATTCTGGCTTTCTTGTTTTTGTTTGAAGCTTTGCACTTGTTTTGTTCTAAATTAGGTAAGTTTTTTTGCAGTTCATAGGCCTATTATCAACTTATGAATAAAGTAAACATACCATTCAATGCCTTTTTATGCTCTTTCCAAATATAATAGCCTAATCGTTTTTGTCAAAAATGTATTGTACCCCCACCCCTAGCCTATATATCCATTCAGGGTATATATTTGCACGTTAGGGGGGGGGGGTTAAAGTTTAAACTTATCTCTCATTTACACCAGAAATAAATTTACCCCCCCCCCCCTAATGTGCAAATATATACCCTGAACTGGTAGGCCTATAGGCTATATATAGGGGTGGAGGTGAAATTTATTTCCACCAAAAATTATTATTATATTTAGAAAGAGCATAAAAAAAGGTATCAAGTGGTATGTTTATTTTATTTGTAAGTCAATAATATGAAGTGCAAAAAATTTACACTAAATTATATCACAAAAGTTAAAGCAAAAATGTAATGTCCTAGTGCTATAAAAAAAAAAGAATAGGCCTAGACACAGGTGTGATCAAATTCTAAGCCAAAAGGTCTAGGCTAATGGTTTTACTTTTCTTGCATTAGAAAGGCATAGGCTAGCTAAGACCCATTTTCTCTGCAGATCTTTGTAAAGATAGCTGTACTATAGGCTAGGGAAGGGATCAGACAGGACAACATAGCCTACTATTCAATGCCCTTTCCAAATATAAGCCTAGTAATTATTGCAGTTGCAATTGCATCCCAGCCCCCTAACAAGGTCAGATATAGCCCTAAATTATAGCCTAGCCCATACAAAAGCTTAGAAAATTTGGTAAATTTTTACCAAATCATATTATTGACTTAGGAATAAAGTGAATATACCACTTGGTGCCTTCTTTATGCTCTTTCCAAATATAATAATCATTTTTGTCAGAAATAAATTTTACCCCCACCCCTATATATACCAATTCAAGGTATATAATTGTACATTAGGGGGAGGGGGGGGTGCTGGCAAATTTTATTTCTGATGTAAATTGGAGGTAAGTTTAAACTTTACCCCACCCCCTAATGTGCAAACATATACCCGGAATTGGTATATAAGGGTGGGGGTGAAATTCATTTCCAACAAAAATGAATATTATATTTGGAAAGAGCATAAAAAAAGACATTGAGTTGTATATTCACTTTATTTATAAGTCAATAATATGATTTGGTAAAAATGTACCAAAAATTTTTCTGTTCTAATGGTTTTGTTAATTTTTCTACTTACTTGTCATCATCCCTGGGCTCATGCTAAGAAATAGCCTAATTTGAGAAATCAGGCTAAAACAAAATCATTATAGGCCTAATTTTTTGGGCAAAAGATAAAAAGAACAATAATGTCCACTTTGCCTGCTTTTAATACTTAGGTATTTGCTTAGATAGCTATCTGGAGAGGAGGAAACATGTTAAGAAAACAATTCTTACCTTAAATTGCATATCCAGTAAGATAAGGTGGTGAAGAGCCTCATGTAGAACATCTTGCTGGTGGTGCGACATGACTAAGGTTTGGCATCCCAGGTTAGCCTACACTCTGCATTGGCCCAGTCCTGGTCAACTCCTTTCTTGAATGTATCTACGGTTTGGGACTGGATGGTGGCTTGGAGAGACTATTCCAATGAGAGACAGCACATACAGAGAAGAAGTGCTGGCACTCACTTTGATGGCAATGGTGGACTTGCAGTTTCTTTGTGTCACCTCTTGTTGTACTTGCATGGGATGAGGAGAAAACTTGATGTGAGAGGTTGTTTTCTAGCAGTTTGCAAGTAGTGATTATGTCTCCTCTTTCTTTGATATACTAGGGTGTGGAGTTTGAGGGATACAAGGCATTCCTCATACAGCTTGTCTTGCAAAGCTGGTATGAGCTTTGTTGCTTGCCCTTGGACACTCAAGTGCTTTAATGTCCATTTTATAATGGGAAGACACTAGGGTCATTCAAAATTCCAGGTGTGGACAAACAATAGCTTTGTACAGCTTCTTGACCACACACAGTTTCCTGGTGGTAAATATTTGTTTTATGAGTCCTAGAGCTCAGTTTGCCTTACCAACTTGAGCTTGTGTGTGGCTGTGGAACTTGAGTTTGTCATCAACAATAACCCCCAGGTCCTTCTCCTCACTTACAGCTTCAAGTAGATAATATCTAATACAGTAACATTGTCTAGGATTGTTGTGTCCAAGATGCAGGACTATGCATTTTGACATGTTGAACTGCAAACCCCACTCAGATGACCATCTAGATAGTTGACCTAAGTCTTCCTGCATTGTTGAGTGATTGGGGCTAATTTGGGCCTGTCCTAAGAGCTTGCAATCATCAGCATATAGTGTCAGTGGGTTGTTCAGGTTTGTTGTACGGTTAGTAATATATATGCTGAACAAAGTGGGCCCCAAGATTGTGCCACATGGGACTCCACTAGTGACAGGAATTTCATCTGAATAAGCAGTTTTACCAATGGCATCATAAACTACTACCCTCTGAGTTCTTCCAGTAAGAAAGGCTTCAATCCAGGCAACTATATACCCTATATATACCCTATATGCTTCATATACCCTATATGCTTCCATTTTCAGGAGAAGAAGTTGATGCTGTACTTTATCAAAGACTTTTGATTGATCAAGCAATATGACATCATCCAAGAGTGTGGTCACAAAGACATATGTTTCAATGAGGTTTGGGTTGATTGAGCAACCTTTATGGAAACCATGCTGACTTTTGTGACTGATTTCTTTCAAGGTGAGAGACCAGTGTGTCATTTATGATGCTCTCAAGGACCTTGCATACAACAGAACTAAGACTTATAAGGCAATAATTACTGGCCTGGTTCTTTCTCCCTTTTTTGAAGATGGGCTTGATGTTGACCTGCTTCCAGTACTTGGGAGAACTTTGGAAGTGAGTGATATTGCAAGAATCACTGCTAGTGGCTCAGCAATTTATTCAGCTGCTTCTTTTAATAGTCTGGGTTTTAGATTGTCTGGCACAGCAGCTTTATTTGCATCCAGTCATTTAAGCCTTTTCAGAATATTCTCTACACTTATAATTGTCATATACATTGGTTGCTCTGGTAAAGTGGGTGGAGGGTTTGCTATGGACTGAGTAAAAGAAATTCATAACAAAGCTAGTGTTGAGCAAATCTGATTTTTCTTTTGCTTCTGAGGTCTTTGTGTCATCCTCTTTCATGAGGTCTAGGATATCATGTCTAGAGGGATTAGCTGCTGAGACATGGTGCCAGAACCCCTTTGGGTTCTGCTTTGTGTCTGCTGTAATTGATTCCTTGTGGGTTTCTACAATCTTCTGAGTCAAATTTCTTAGCCTGTTTCTGCATTTCTTGAATTTGTCATAGTGGTTATCACATCCACATTTTACTTATTTGGTCCATGCTCTTTTCTTCTTCCTTCTAGCCCTTACAACTTCTTTGGGTAGGAAGGGGGGTGTTTTTGGCAGGGGTGACCACTGTTTTCTGCAGCTAAGACTACTGTTTTAAATGCCTCCCAGCTTTTTTTCTATATTACCACTGTCAAGTACATTCTCCCATTTTATCTTTGACAGGTAGCATTCATGTGTATATCAGTAAAGATAGAAATATGGTCACTGCTTCTGATTGCAGGGAGATAAGAAGTAGAAATAATTTGTTCAGGGTCATTTGTGACAATTAAGTCTATTACAGAGGGTTGTTGCTGGTGCCTGATTATATATTGATTAAGGGCAGAGAGACTACGGTAAACAACGCCTATTATAAATTATTCAGATCCAACATGGAGTTTCAAATAGACCTACTCAACCCAACTACTATCAGAATAATTTAAAGAGTAACTCACAGTTTCAGCTCCCAGTCCAGTTCTGCAATACATTGCTGCTCCTCTCCAACACTCATTGTTATCCAAATTGCTACACAGACTCAATCCAGGGATTTGGATACAAGATTCTTTCAATTTATACACTGAGTTTTTAGGGCAAATTTCACAAATACAAATGATGTCTAGGCTATATCAAGATCAAAACACACAGCTTTCAGGTCATTAAGTATTGGGGCAAGAGTATCAGAATTTGTGTAAAAAAAACACAGATTTTTCTAGACTTTTTTTTATTTTTGTTTATTATTTTAGCAGTATTGCTGCTAGTACAAGAGCAACTCATTTCCTTTTCCCACTGCTCTTGCTGCCAGTGTTGTCATGCTTGCTGCCATTGCCCAAACAGGCAGTTTCAAAAGCTTTGTCTTTTGAGACCAGTGACTCAGCACTGGTATGACCTCTTGCACCCTATATACACTATTTACATCACTTTGTAAAATATAATTCAGGCTATATATTTGTACTTTAGGAGGGGGGGAGGTAATGTATAGCAAGGCTGCATGTAAAATGTATTACCTATGATTATTCTGCATGTTATGAAGTAACAATTGTTTTCTAAACCAGTTTCCTTCTCTTTTGGTAGCTATCTCAGCATATACCAATACTTCTTCCAAATATTATGCTAATCCTACCTTCATTAGTGTGCCCCCTTAGAAGCTAGATAGGGCCTTAGCCCTAGGTAATACCAAATGCAAAGTTTGCCAATTTTTGTTATGTTTGCATTATTTTTCATGCTGATTTCTCATCAGTAGCCTATTTGCTGCATAATGCCAAATTAAGACACCTTGAAAAACATATCCTAATTAGTAGGTTTATTTATAGCCTATAACCGAAGACACTCTCATTAAGGGGGCAGCTAGAATGCATTTGTAACAGTAACCTAGCAAAAGTATATTTAGAAACTTATGAGATATAGAGGGGAGTCATTTTGAAAAATTGTCACCATTTCTGCCATCAAAGCCTCATTTTCAAACAATAGGCTAGGTTTTTATACACAGGATAAAAAAAAAACGCCTGGCATCAAAGGATGAATCTATGATAATTTTGGGAATCAAGATAAAATGTGTGTATTGCTAGGATCACTAGGCTCTTAAGTGTCTGGAATAGCCCCAACCTTGGGGCCAAAGCAGGTGTGTAAAAGCCATTTCTGAGTAGGCACCATGGTAAATATTTTGCAGTTCATATTATTGACTTACAAATGAAGTGAATATAACCACTCAGAGTGTTTTTTTTATGCTCTTTACAAATATAATAATTGCTTCTTTTGCATGTTCAAATTTCAGCTTGATGGTTTAAGATTGATGGTATGAATTGAAACATGGCTTTCAGGATTGTTGAGCAAGAATAGGACAGGATTTTCCAAAGTCATATTGACTTACTTCTGAAAATGTTGAATAGAAAAGTAAAAATTGTCTGGTTTCACTGTTTTGGGTGACTGAAATAGTTGCTTTCTCTTGAGCTGCTGGTCTTATAGCCTAAAGTTCTTCTGGTGGCATAGCTCTGTCAGGCCTGGATGCTGAGAGGAAATTGGAATCAGAAAATAGATTTGGATTAAAGAGCCATATGCCTGTCTTAACAAACCCATGGTTATGTTCTGAGGACTCATTGTTTGAATAAATGGTGCTTTTGAAAGTTCTGTGACTTCATGCACAAATATTGTTGAAGCCAAGAATTGTAAGACTCTTTGACATCTTGTTTCAAACAACTATTAAACATACATGTTCCAGTGAGAAGCTAAATCCATTTTTGCTTACAAAGATTGATGGTATGAATTGAAACATGACTTTCAAGATTGTCAAGCAACAATTAGACAGGATTTTCCAAAGTCATATTGACTTACTTCTGAAAATGTTGAATAGAAAAATAAAAATTTTCTGCTGTCATCCAACCACTTGAATGAGCAAGACCAACACATCCAGGGAGGGGGGGCGGGCTGTATCCAAATTTTCTTTCAGGGGCTTTAACATGAAGAAAGACATACACTGAGGGAATTGTCTGCCCAGTTGCACTTATAAAATACAGTAAGGTGACATTCTTACCTCTTTTGGTTGACACAGTTTGTTGAACTTTTTTATTTCTTTCTTGGTAGCAATATGCTGGACATATACAAAGGTAGAATGTCCAGTTTCATCATAATTAAAAATGGTCCAAATTGATGGCAAATATGAAGGGTAAAGAAGCTTATCCAGATGTATTCAAGCATATATTATAACAAAGAAACCCAGAACACAACCTGAAAAAACAAAACCATAAGCAAAAGCATAACATATAAAGCAAATAAGTAACAAAACACATTCAAATATTATATCTTTCTTTTTCTCACAAGAAAAACTGAAAAGTCCTTTCACAACATCTGGTACTGAGGGAGGTTATCTTAATTTGTAAGTCCAGTGATTCTGGCTGTCTGATTTGTCTTCCAGTCCTAGTTCTAGGGATGCAATTAAGGTCAGGATCATGCTCTGGCCTAGTGTTAGAAATCTCTGGCTGAGAGTGATTGGAACTGGTATCTGTGGAAGGGATGGTGAGTAAGTTGTTGTTTCTAGCACCTGCTGGTCTGTTTGAGATGATATTGGTTCTGGACAAGAGGTGTTTGAGCCTCTGTTTAAAATCTCTGGGTCTACTTCTGAAATCTCAGCGTTGCCATAATTATAACTCTATAATTATAATTATATGCATAATTCTAAAGATTGACTAAGCCCTGGCCAAAAAAACAGTAGACCTTGCTCTCTGGGTTAATGCAGTTATTAAAGTAAGTCTTAAAAGGGCCAAAGCCCCCTCCTATCAAGGGGTTGCATCTTGTGGTTGGTGTCAGGATGGAATGTCATTAGTGTCACACCATTGTCCTTGGCCAGCTGATTGGTTGGTATAGCAATGGCCCTCAAGGTTACAGAGTTCAGTTTGCTTGTGCAGCTGTGTGATGAAGTGCTTGAAAAATTTAAAAGCAACTGCTTATTAGACCAGCTAGATGGACCTAATGTTGCAGTTTTCAAAACTTGTAGTTTTAGGTTTTGGTATCCATAAAGATAGCTAATTTGGTAAAGCTAGTGCCTTGAAGGTTTTCAGTTGTTGGAGCAAGATTGTCTTTTGCAAAAACTTTTGCAGCCTTGTAAACCAGGACTTTGGAGTCAGTTGCAAGCTTTACTGCCTCTAACTCCAGGCATTTTCAATATACCAACTCTGACTCCTGAAACTTTAAACATAATTGCTCCAACTCTGGATCTGACTCCAAGCTGCTATAGTTCCCTTTTTGTAAAGGCCCTTTTCTTCCCTTTTTGTAAAAAGGGAAATTCTTTTCCAATTACAATTTTAATTACCCTATTAATAGCTATTATTTATCTTATGACTTTTATACTCTGCATTGCCAGACTTGCTGTTAAGTGCAAAAGAGAAATCTCCATCAATCTATTAAGTATTTTTTGCAAATATTATATGTTTACTCAGAGCTGTCCCTAGGGGGGGGGGGGCAACTGGGACAGTTGTCCTGGAGGGAGGCTTTTGGCTGGGGAATTGTCTACTTTGATCCAATTTTTCATTTTGATTTGGCTTTTTTTGCTTATATTTGAGTTGGGAGGAGGGTGCTGTAACCCTAGTTAGAGCTCTGTGTGTATTTTCCAATAGTGATACAAATAGTTGGATAAATTGTTTCTGTAGTAGGACTGTAGTACTTTGGTGCAAAAAAACCTATTCATCATAATTAGCCTACAATATTTATTTGTTTATTATTGTCACTTTTTAGTAGTATTTAAGAGTAATTGGCTTGACTCCAGCCTTTTTGTGTTTCTATAACTTCAACTCCAAAGGGTCTTCTGTTACTCAATTCAGCAAAAATTTACTAAACTCTGACTCCAAGCCCTGATGTAAACTGTGATTTCTTGGTTTAGAATCACATCCATGGTTTTCTGGAGGTCCTCTTTGGGGGCTGGTTTTTGCTTCATCCCTGTTCTACAGCAAGGCATCTAGAAATAAAAAAAAACTATTAAGAGTTTATGCAAATGTGTAGCTTTTATCAAATAAATGTGCAAAAATGTAAATTTCTAAACATGCAATAATTTTTCACATTTATTTGTTTATTTCAGTTGGGGTGCTACCATTTTGAATAACCATCACAAGCACTAAATGACATTTCTTCGACAAGGAAAATCTGTCAGAACCACTAACCATCAGAATGTCAATAGTCATAACATCAAAACGTCAGTTCATCAACAGTCACAATCGCTACCCATCAGAATGTTGATAGTCATAACATTGAAAAATGTTATGACTGTTGATGTTCTGATGGTTAGTGGTTCTAGCAGATTTTTATTATGAAAAAAATTACCTTGCTCAGGTTAGGTTTTTTATATATTACGTTTTAATAATGAGGTTAGGTTTTCATAACATCTAAAAAATTTTAGATGTTATGATGTGTTCATTTTATGACTGTCGACATTCTGACGGTTAGTGGTTCTGATGGATTTTTGTTATGACGTGTCGATATTATGACTGTTGACGTTCTGATGGGTAGCAATTGTGACTGTCAATGTTGTGATGGCTAGTGGTTCTGACGGATTTTTTGTCGATATTCTGATGGATTTTGTAGTGCTCCTGACACTTAGATGTTATGATGCCTTCCCATTTCAGTTGATAATGTTTTGTTGAAAAACATTACAAAACAAATTATATCTGTATTTTTAGTTGAATGCCTTAGTTTCATTAGTGGTCTGTATGAACAGAGAATTTTATATGTTCAAAGTCAACATAAAATCATATTGTTTATATATTTTCAAAAATCAATAATTGATGATTACATAACAGTTATAGGCCTAAAAGCACCTGAACCACTTATGAAACAGTACAAACACTTAAATTGGCTGTATTATTAATAAGATTTCTTAGGAACATAGTAGATTGATCCCTGATTGAAATATTTATAGTAGATTGATAGTAGATTGAAATATTTTAAAATTGATTGTTGTAAATAGGATTACTGAAAGTTTTTAAGCCAAACTAGCCAGCCATGACAAAAAATTAACAAAGAGAGAAAAAACTCAATGAAAAAACGACAAACAAGACTGAGGTCAGTAGAGAAAAAGATGAAAATTAAAACATTGTGGATATTTTGCCTGTACAAAACTAGGTGTCTTCAGCACAAGAGAAAAACAAGAAGAACAAGATAAAGTACCAAAACTAAAAATAAATAAAAGTTTGATATTTGTTTGATACAGGCATCATTTTCTCTATTGGCTGCAGTCTTGTTTGTTGTTTTTTCATTGAGTGTTTTCTCTCTTTGTTAATTTTTTAAGGGGGACTACTGTAAGTATTTTTTTTTTATATGTAAGATAGGCATTGGCCTAGACTAAAACTTTTAAAATGAAATTTGCTCTGAATCCAGTATATAGGCTACATGTTATAGAACAAAATTCTTTGAATGCATACAAGTAAATAGTGTACCTTGTACTTAAATCCAAGGTACACTACTTTAGTTAGAATCAAGGTAAACCATTGTGGCACTCATTCAAATGCATGTTCTTGTAGTCAAATTATGTGGTATTAAGATGGAGTTAACTTTTCAATTTAGAAAATCAGTAATTACAAAACTGTATATAAATAGTAAGTTTAAAATACTTACTTTTAGGCAGTGAAAAGCTTCTTATATTTCTTAGTGCAGCTTCTGCACTAAGCTGCACTAATATAATTAATATTAATTATATTAATAAGTGCAGCTTCTGCAGTATACTCTCACATGAATGTCTTGTTGCAAAACTATGAACCCAGTTGTTACTTTTTTCCCAAAGATAGTGTTGTATTTAGCTTAGGTTTAGAGTGCACTCCCCCCCCCAAAGTAAATTTGTGATGCCACTTAATGTTCAGTTTGGATTTAGCAAAAATATCTGATTTTTAAGGTGTGACCTAACATCCTGACTCTGTCAATAAGTTTGTTTTTTTACTTAATCTTTAATTTTTATTTATTTATTGCATCTTTATTTATAGTTAATTTTCAGTTAATCTAGATTTTTTTTCTTTTTTTGGAAATATTATTTAATGTTCATTTTTAGCTAGTAAATTAATCAAGGCATAAATAAGGTTATTAGTTTATTATTTATTAGTTTTTTTCTTTAGAAATTTTCTTTCATGTTTATTTTTAGCTAGCAAATTAATCAAGGCATCAATAAGTTTATTATTTATCAATTTTTTTTTATTTAGAAATTTTATTTTATATTTATTTTTAGCTAGAAAATTAATCAAGGCTTCAATAAGTTTATTATTTAGAAATTTTATTTTATGTTTTTAGCTAGCAAGTAAGTCATGGCATCAATAAGTTTATTAGTTTATTATTTATTATTTTTTTATTTATAAATTTTATTTTATGATTATTTTTAGCTAGCAAATTATTCAAGACATAAATAAGTTTACCCAACTCTGTCTAATCCCCTTAGAAAAGGGGAGAAAGGTTGAGGTGCAATCGTCATGGTAGCAACCACTATATTTGGAAACAGTGTTGAATATAAAATTGGATATAAAAACGACTCTTTTGTTACTATAATACTTAGTTAGTAATCTTAGCAAAAGACTGCCCATTTTGTTGCTGGTAATCATCCTGATGAATGTACTGAAAAGCAAGAAACACCAGAAGGAAAAATATTTATTTTTAGAAAAATATTTATAGAAGGAAAATTTATTATTTCTGTTTATCCTGTATTCAAAGCCATTGAAGTGTTTTTTCTGCCTGGTGTTTCTTGTTGATATCCATCTTTTTTAGGCAGGTTCAAATAATTATACATATTATGAATAATTATAAATATATAAATAATTAAAAGAATATTGGCAAATGAATGCATTTTTGAAGGTTTTTTTGATAGTTCATGGCATGAGAATAGTTTGAGAATTGTTGTAAAGAGAACAAAGTTGAGAGTAGTAACAAACCAGAGTAAAGAACTGAAGTTAGATAGCAACAAAATTGTGCAAGTGGATAGCTTCACTTACCATTCTCACGGCCATACCAAGGATTTTTTTTTCGGAGGGGGTTTTACTCGAAAGATTTTTTTTTTGGGGGGGAGGGGGTTTACACAAAAACCTAAAAAAATGCATACAAAGTTTGTTTATATCCATTTTTACAACGTTTTTACGAGTCAAAAAAACATTTCGGGAGGGGTTCAAACCCCCCCCCCCCCCCTTTGGGTACAGCCTTGACCATTCATAGGTAGCATTATTAATAAAAATGGTGAAGATGTTTGGAAGCCATGGCTATGACAACATATGGCTCTGGAAAATTAGTGCTTTGAAAGGCTGAGGAAGGTTTGTTAAATGTTTTGAAAAGAAATTGTCTAAAGATGATTTAGGTGCTTAGTTCACTTACCATATACCAAATAGTGAGAATAGGATGGGAAAAGCCCGTTAAAAAAGAGTTTAAATAGAAGTTGAACTTCATGAAAGGGAGTAAAGAATGAAGCTTAGTTTAGATTTAGACAAGAGAAAGGCTTGGCAACTCTGTGGGCCTCAGGTGGATTGGTGCTGCAGTGAGTTGTTAGTAGTAGTAGTAATCGTCCTGAGCACAATCAGGGCTACTAGATAGGTACATTTCAAACAAATAACAAAAATCATTCAGTAAATAAATTTCTCTAATCCCCCCAAAGGGTCCATGGCATGCAAAGGAGGGGGATCATGAAACAAAATATGCAAACAGTAAACATATAAACACATTCTACTTAAAACACTAACTCATAAAAAAGGCAGAGGGAGAGTGCTTGCAGTGCTGATCTCCATTTCATGGCCCTTCAGCCAGGAGGTGCAATGGGGTTTGAAGGCCAGCCAATCTGCTTTTGCACACCCTTACTGTTTCCCTTCCCCAGAATTCTCCAGGTACCCATTTAGAGCTGGGTTTACTCTGGCTGAGCTTACAGTCACACCACCTGACTCCTTTTCAAACCAAATAACCAGTAACGCCTGGAATCGAACCCCAGTCCTTACAGAAAACGGATTTCCAGCCTAACATGCTAACCATTTGGCTAGAGTAGCTAGAGAGTTCATATAAATATAACAAGTTAACCAAAAATATTTTTTAGCGCAATTAGGAAAAATAATATAGTCCAGCTATTTTGCCCATTGAAGTACCATACAGTCCAGCTATTTTTGACACATGGGTGTATTCTTGGGGTGAGTGGTTACATTAGACTGTTGCTATAACCTAAATGGTTTTACAGTGGCATTAGTAATATCAAACAACTTTAGTAGCAGTTACATGTTGGTTATGTTCTCACCTAAACAGTCATAATTAATAAACCATTTAGAATAATAATTAATGGTAAATTTACATTAAATTTTAAGGGAAAAATTTTAAAAGGTAAATTTTAAGGGAAAAATTACAATAAAAAGAAGAAGAAATAGACCTACTCTGTCACAAAAAATCATTACTGTCTTAATTGTACCCCCATCACCATAACAAATATTTTATTTAGACAGTAATAAACTATTATCAACAAACCAACATGGTTTATGCCACATTCAGTCTATTGAAATAAACCCCATAAATTTCTAAGAATACATCACAGAACTTATAGACAGGGGATCTTAAGTTAACATGATTCTATTAGACCTTAAAGTGGGCCATACAGTTTGTTACTGAAAGGAATTAAATAAACCAAAACAAGTTTTTTTAACTGAAAGTAAGGAGCAACATTAAAATTTAAAACGAACAGAAATCATTCCATATGTAAAAGGGACGGTCCCATCCTCAATGCCCTGCTCTTTACGCTAAAGTTTTCTATTGTTTAAAAAATAGAGTTGTGAGAAAGTTAAACTTTAGCGTAAAAAGCGAGGCATTGAGGAGGGGACAGCCTCTTTAACATATGGAATAATTTCTTTTCGTTGTAAGTTTTAATGTTGCTCTTTACTTTCAGTTAAAAAAACTTGTTTTTTTTATTTAACTTTTGAACGTTTTTTAGTTAATGAAGGCGTTGATCTTCTTTCGCCTTACATGAATAATTAAAACGCAAATGTCATATTAATTTACTTTTATTTGGTTAAATGACTTCCTCGAAACTTGTTTCATTTTATTTGCGAACGTTTTTATTAATAATAAATATACGTAACTTACGAATTAACTTACGTAGCGAACTTCTATATTCATATATTTTTAATACGTATATTAGGGGGTTCACCCCCCAGTCAATACCTTGCTCTTTAAGCAAAAGTTTGAATTTTGTTCCAATTCTTTAAAAATGACCGCTTATTCACAAAGGCCGTTAATTAGAATAAATAGCTCTTATGAAAGTACTAATAAATCTCTGGCTTAAAGAGTGAGGTATTGACTAGGGGGTGAACCCAATCACATATGTAATATTTTCTGTTCGTTTTAAGTTTTGATGTTGCTGCTGTTGCAGTTGAAAAACTTGTTTTTTTATATTTAATTTCTGATCTTTTTTTTAAATAATGCTGGGAAATCCGGCGTCCCCTTCATAGCAATGTCCCTTCCCCCTTGAAAACTTCCTCCATGGAAAGATCCTGCTACATAACCCCCGACCCCAGGCACGTATGCAGGAATTTGTTCCGGTGGGGGGGGGCAATTTGTTTCGGGGGGGGGGCCAAATCCTTCAAACCCATTATTCTGTGAGAAAAATCTGAAAATTATGGGAAAATGAAAAAATCGTGAGATTTCGGGGGGACCCGGGCCCGGAGGCCCCCCTCCCTGCGTACGTCCCTGCCTGAACCCCCCCCCTCACTACCAGGAAAAATCTCCCCTGAAAACGTCTGTACTGTATCCCAATAACCAATACTACATGTTAACATTGGGTAAAGTTCATAACTTTCAGCCCTCCTCCCGGGAACTTCGGGGGATTAAGTCATCCTAAAAGACATACTTTTAATATTTTCGAACATGATTAACAAAATGGCTATCTCAAAATTTTGATCAGGTGACTTTGGGAAAACAATGAGCGTGGGAGGGGGCCTAGTTGCCCTCCATTGTTTGGTCACTTAAAAAAAGCACTAGAACTTTTAATTTCTATTCCAATGAGCCCTCCCACGATATTCTAGGACCACTGGGGCAATGTGATCGCCCCTGGAAAAAATATAAACAAGCATCCATGATTTTCTTCTGGCAAAAAATGCAAAATTCCGCATGTTTGTAGATAGGAGCTTGAAACCTCTAAAGTAGGGTTCTCTGGTACGCGGAATATGATGGTGTGATTTTCATTCAGGTTCTATAACTTTTAGGGGGTCTTTCCCCCTTTTTCGAAAATAAGCCAAATTTTCTCAGGCGCGTAACTTTTGATGGGTATAACTAAACTTGATGAAACTTATATATTTGAAATCAGCATTAAAATCCAATTCTTTTGACGTATCTATTTGCATAAAAATACCGTTTTCTAGAGTTTCGGTTACCATTGAGCCGGGTCCCAATAACCAAT
>NC_142814.1:12851422-12865670 GCF_049724085.1 Artemia sp. Qi Xiang Cuo
AAATTATTACATATGTGAGGGGGGTTGTCCCTCCTGGACACATCACTCTTTACGATTAAGTTTAAATTTTGTCCCAATTTTTTAAGAACAACTCCTGAAACATAAGGGATGTTTAATTAGAACAATAAGTAACTTTTTTTTAGTGCCGAAAAACTGTAGCGTGAAGAGCGAGGTTTGAGGAGGGAGCAACCCCCCTCATTATACGTAATAATTTCTGTTCGTTTTAAGTTTTAATATTGTTCCTTACTTTCAGTTGAAAAAACTTTTTTATTTAATGAAGCTTAGAGATAAACATTTTTCTAAAGGCAATGAAGAAAGTATGTCAAAGTATATGAAAATGGAAACTGTAGTTAATTAAAAAAAATTACACAAAACAGTAGCCTACTTACAAAAACTAAGACATAAGCTCCCGTTGAGCAATGCCGAAGCGTTGGACGGATATTTTTTAACAATATCGACAGTTATGAACTTGGTTATTAAATACGAAAATATTTAATGCCTTTAGACTCATAGTTTATAAAAATTAACGTATTATCAAGGTAGTTTGTTCCAAGTAAAACATTAAAACTAAGATAAAAAATCAAATAAGAAATTTTAATTCAATATTTTTAATTTAATTTTGAATACCAAAAACCAATATATTTGACACCTTTATACTTCATAACTGTAAAAATTAAATCTTTTTCAAAGTGTCAACTAGATAAATACATTCACTCCTCGAAAAATAAATAAATGACAATTAAGCACAAAAAAACGTATCCGTTCAAGGGGAAAATACAAAAATTCCCAGCATTCCGTTTAGGGGAAACATTTATGATTATAGTGGCTTCATTTATCAGCTCATGGGTACTCTTGCAATGTAAGCAAAAGTTGACGGAATGTTTTTACCAAAATTGCCCCTTATTAAAATGTTTTCCTTGCGTTTCCTTTAATTATACGAACTTTCTAGGGTACTTATAACAGCACTAATTACTAATAAACAAATATATATTTAGAATCGCCATAAAAACTGATTTTTTGATTGAATGTTATCAATAATTAGGCTCTTACACTTTCATTACAGGGTCAAAATCTATTGGCAGGCAGTCAACAATGGGGCAACACACATTTTTTCTATGGTTTTTCCATATCCTGCTTTTTTTCTTTTGGTTTCCTTATAATTACTTTGTAGTCCCAAATTTCAGGGTCGCCATCCCCCCCTCTTCTGGGGCCCATGAAGAGTCTGGATACTTGAACTTAATTCCAAGAAGTGCAAGGTAATCCATTTTGGCACAAATGATCCCCGGTACCTGTTCTTCATGGCATCCAAAGACAACTTAAAATAACCACTTGCTAGCAGCTAAACTGAACAAGATCAAAGTCTAACCAGACCCTTATCTGGTATATAAATTTTTGCAGTATAGTAAAGCAGATGTTCTGGTGTAGTAAGAGGATTTGCACTCATTGGTGGCAAGCGTGATTTCAGGTAATATAGTCCTGGGCTACCTGTGAAAGTTTACCGATTTTTTTTTTAATGGCCATATTTGGCCTTATGAATCAACTGTTTTTGTACTTATGAGTAATAAGTACAAAAATGAGGCTTTTGTGCACAGCATAGGGCTATATCTGGTCCCATCATAGGGCACTGTGATAAATTTGCAGTGACAGTGGTTGCTATGTTTGGAAAATGTATTGAATGAGGAACCAAATAGCATATTTTTTTTATTTCTGTTCTATGCCATAAATGTAACTAATTAATTTCTTACTTTACTAGATTCATTTTTTTTTCAGAGTCGTTTCCAGTTTAACTTTGTCTGAGCCCCTATCCTAATGCCTAGATATAGTCCTAGTCTAGGCTATATATTTGCTTACTATATCAAAATAGCAACTTAACCATTAGTTTGTTAACTACATAAACACAATCAAAGTACTAATACACAAATAATATAATAAAAAACACAAAAATACACATAGTAGAATAAAAACACAGAAACTGAGCATAAGGCCAAGACAATTCCATGTCTAACCCCACTTGGTACCTGATCCAGTGATTACCTTAAATTACCTTTTCTTAAATCGCATCTTCTAGTGAAGAAGGTTGAAGAACCAATAGATGTCGCCAGGTAACGTTGACTCGATATTAGTGTCACAGTTCATGAGTCGATCATCACTATTTACATATATACTGACAGTTTGGTTTCATTGCTGAGTGTCACTAGATGTATTGCCGGGCGGGCGTGTTTGAGGGCTAAAAGGGGCGGGTGGCACCTATTAAACCCTGCTGGATGATACTGGTTCGTTCCATTGTGTCTTCAGTGACTTGCCGCTCCAGTCATGGTCAACAACAATCTTGAAGCTGTCAACTGATCTGGCCAACATGGTAGATTCGCTGAGTGACTTCCAGAGTGAAACAACGTGATTGGTGAAGATGTTGAACTTCTCATGCTTTCTGCTAAATTTCTGACCTAGTCTTATGGGGTTTCCTCATGTTCTGGTGTATTCACTGTGACCAAAAGCGGGCTTAATGGTGTCATTGGTCATCATCTTAAATGCGAGGGTGACATCTCTTCTCTTTCTACAGTATGTTAGGGTAGGATGATTGTTCAGCTCAAATACACACTTGTTGAGCTCATGATAATTTCCCAACTCCCTCATTTCTCACTCAGTACGGTATTCTACTCCAGGAAAAATCCTCTAATACATGGAGAGCAAATGAGTAAGACCGGTGTTTTTTTCATCCCAGCCATGAGTCATGTTTGTAAGGCACCTCTGAACATGTTGCTCTTTGATTCACTTCCTCTCTGCTGGGTTTCTAGACAAGAGTTGGATGGTGCACCAATGATTATGATTTTATTGCTTTAACTCACTATCTCCACCAATAGTCTGCTCATGCTATTAGTCTGCACCAATAGTCAATACTCATGCTATTTTGTTTAGTTCATTTAACATCTTACCTTCCTTTTTTTCAATTTGTTTGAATTTTTTTTAGGATTGAAAACAAATATGAAGTGACCATTCTTGGAGGCCTCAACGAGTTTGCTGTCAAATTTTTTGGGCCAAAAGGAAGTGAGTATAGGAAATTAGTTGTTTGCTTCCCTAGAAAGGCACTAAACTGCACCAAATATTTCTCAAGTTTTTTCAGAATGTAAGTTCTGAAAATTTATTAAGGAATAAAAAAAATGTTTATTATAGAGGAGTATAATGAAAATTTTGTCAGTTCAATCACATTGCTTATTTTCCTGTTTTGCAAAATTGGTAGCTAGTACATTCTTGTTTATTACATTTAAAAAAAAAAAAAAAAAAAATGCTGAGCAAGATAATTGCATGCCTATGTTTTGTTGTGCTAACCAAGATGGGCTATGCAAAATCAAGCAATTGACATAAGTTGGTATTTTTTGTTCTATTTTGTTGTCATCTGCGAATATTAAGGAAAGGGAAATCCATTCAGTTTGGTCTAAAGAAGCCACTCCCTATGGGTGAATATTCCATTTCTGATTCAAATAAATATCCTCCCTATCAAAATACCCTTGATACATCCCCCCCGCAAAAAAATATAGTGCTGATACCATATCCCTCCTTCAAAAAATACAGCTGGTAATGCTCCCCTGTGTTTGAACCTCTGTAGTATTGACTTTGAAATATATGGGAGGTTTTTGCAGTATTTTGGCTTTTAACTTCCCAGTTTCTTATTTCTTCCACACTTCAAAATACAGAAACATTTGTTGCTACTTAAAAATGTGCTAGTTTGAGTTTCCAACAGGTACTATCTGTTCTACCTCAACTACAATTATGGTGGTTTTAAATGTGAATTTGGCATGAAATAAAATTATGAATTGTTTTGATTACAGTCTTTATGGAAATTTTCTTTTTCTATATTTTGTCTTAAAGTATTCTCTGGTTTCTTTAAATTTGATCAGAACGAGATAACCCTCCTCAAATCCAGGCTAACAGAGAATTTGAAAGGAAAGAAAAGGAGAATTGAAAAGGAAATGGATTTTTGCGCACAGTTGAACTCCATCTACAAGTCTTCTAGACTTGTTTCGCTGGTCTATGTACTTTGGCCCCTTGTGTTTTTAGGCCAAAAAGATATATTCCCCTGAATTTATCGGTGACCCCAGGCTTTCTTAGAAGCTAGAGAAGGAAAAATAAAGTTTGAAAATCTTACATATCAGCAAAGTCATTGTCGCAAAGTCTGTTGGTGCTTCTCTTTAGCTTTTCAAACTCTGTGAGAATATTTATTTTTGATTTAGAAATTTCTACTCTTAAGATATGGAAAAGATATTTGAAAAAAACTTGGCAGGTGATCAGTTCCATCATTAACATTGTTCAGGGTGTTTTAAAGTTCAAGAAGCATTGAATCTCTTAACAAAGCCGTTCAAAGGGGGAGACAACCGGAACAGCTGTCCCGGGCGCCGTGGGGGGGGCTGCGACTGATCAAATTTTTCACTTTGATTCGGTCTTTTTTGCTTCTTTTGAGGTGGGCGGGGGGCGTTGTAATTGTTTTTACCCCAGGTACCACCAACCCTACAAACGACTCTGCCTCTTATTTTGCTGGTGTTGGAAAGCCAACTGCATCTTCACACAGCTTCTCTATTTTGAAACCCATTTCCCAGAGCGTTTCACCACCCATATTGCCTAAAGCCAATGGCTCTTGAATTTGTTTTTCAGGTAGAAACAACTAATATTGTTATTTGGTTAAAGGGCTCATTGTCATCCACCCCTGAAAATAAAATCACTATCTTAGTTAAATTCAGTCTTCCTTCGATTATTTTGCCTTTGACAAAAACGTAAATCTGTTTTGAAGATGAACTTTTTCCTCAGTTGACTTGAGTGAGTTTAAGCGATTATCTTCTGTAAAAGTTGACCTAGGAATGGTCTAGCTGGTTATCAACTAACATCCTTACTAAGTGGATCTGTTAGAATTTTTGAAGAGAGTATGTTTTCCCGTCTACTTAGCTTTTTGTAAGCAACACTTTTTCTTACATGAATTTCAGTTTTGTTTCTGAGCCAAGTACCCCATCGAGCATGGCTATACAACTCTTTAGAATTTTCAGTATTCTGCTATTGAATCTGGGTTTATTTATGCTGCTAATTCTGGATGTCTGCAATGCTTTTAATATATTGACCACCAAGGCATAAAGGGGAATATTTGCACATGATTTGACTGATATTTCTCTGAGAGGGTTGCAGGGGTGCCAATTAGGGGGGGGACAATTTCTCTCCCCTAGAATTTGAAAATACCTTCTTATTTCTATTTTATAGCTATTTCCTATTTTATCATGGCTAACTGATTGTCCACTCTGCAATCCTTGCCCCCCTACATTTCAGTGAATAGGCGCCACTGAAGGGCGGTCTCCATTTAGTTAGGTACATAAGCGCCGATTTCTATAAGGTTTGTTCATTTTATTGTAAAAGCACGAAAGTTGGCACACATGTGTAGAAAAATACAGAAAATCTGACAGGGGACAGAACCACATTTTCTGAGCACGTTTTTCCGCGTTTCACCGTGTTTTTCCGTGCGAAAAATCGTGTATTTTTGAAATTGCAGGATTTGGACGTTTGAAGGGTCGTTTCTGGTTGATTCTGGTCTGCTGATTCTGAGCATGTGCCCACTTTTGAAAACAGATCAGTAGTTTCCTAGTTATCGTCATTTTCATAATCGCGGGCCGTACTCTTTTCTGTATACTGAGGTAGTAGATGCGCTTAGGGTATCTTTCATGTCTAAATCGAGTATGCTGAGTCTGAAAATGTACTTACTTTTAACATTCAACAATACGTTACTGAGTCACCATAAATTTCATCATTATCAGATGTAGACTGTCTTTCATACTTCTACAAAACAAACTCTGGTTCACCTTAATGTGCAAGTGACGACTGTGGTCTGAAGGAATCAATCATTTGCGGGTTTGAAAACGCGACTCGAAATACCTCATCGCTAGCAGGTTTACTAAGAAAAGAAGAAAATCCACATGGCACGCATTTTTAAAGAGAAAGCATATGAGAAGAGAACAAGTAACGTATAATTTACTTTTAATAAGTGCTATTCTCTTTTATAAATGTCTTCATATCATGACATACGTACATGTAAAGTACATGCAGTCAATATGCAGTCATGCAGACCTGACCGACTTTTCAAGCACGAGAACCAGCCTGTTCCACCTTCCCTGTCCGAGTACGGCAAGGTACGGTTTGGAAAAAATCTGACATAGTTGACTGTTGGACAGCAGAGCTTGGAGAGCCACTGCCCAGCAGTCTCCCAACCGTCGACTTAATTGTACTAGAAAGGTCTGTTCTAGTACAGCTCATCGTTCCCAAGCCTGGAATTAGTTTCTGTGGATACGCTCGCTCGAACTTCGCTACCTACATTAGAAAGCAAAACACAGGAACTTCGTCTTACGCCGCGAAAGTCACAAACCGAACCCCCGTTCTTCGGATGAACAGGCGTGACTTTTTCAAATCAACTGAAAACAAGAGTCGACTCTTCCATTTTTTGGCGACTATGGTAGTCCAGGAATTGCAGGACATCTTTGTAGTGGCCACTCTTGGAGACACAGTTATTTCAACGCGCGATATCGGTTTTCCCTATTTATGTTAGTCCCTATTTTTATATATGTTAGTCCCTACTGCGCAATCGAATCCCAGCCTCTCCTCCCTTAACAAATTGCGTACTCAAATTCATATGAGTTCATGCCAAAATAAGTTTTGTTGTTTTTCAACCAATCTTACACAACATATGTAAAGCAGTGATGGTGTAAAACCTAATTACGTATTGATAAAACATGGCCAAACTGAGTAGTTGTAGATTTCACAAGGTTCAGAATAAACATTATGTTACAGAGTTCGTTTATAAGGGTGTAAGTGTAAGACAGAAATAAGTCCTGTTGCTGAAATAATAATTAGGATATAAAGTAAGCTCGGTGATATTAAAAAAAATCCAATATAACTATATTTGTGAATAAAGGTGAAACCGGTAAATACTTTGAAAACCCATATTATGGTTCCCACCTGGTAAACAAGCTAATTTTATTGTTTCTTAGAATTAATGTATCATAGTAAATTGACAGTTAGGGAGAGTCTAAGACTATTTCGAGGGGGGAGTTACTACCTCAGAAGTATTGTGGGTCTGTGTTTTCTCAGTTTGTTCGGGGTTCTTCAGATCCGTTCTTGGAAGAATTCCCCCACTACCCACTATATGTGCAATATGGTCCATTATGGTGTGTTGCGCCTAACAGCTCCTATTTCTTTCCAAACAAATGAAGAAATGTCTCTAATACTCATCTCCTTTTTATACTCCCGACCTCTATCTCTCTTAATCCAATCTATGGCCCTCTTGCTTTTCATATATTATTTCTATTCTTTCCAATGCCATAAGCTGGTATATCTTTGTCATCATTAATAGTTTCTGGAATTCCGTCAGTTGGTCACATTAGTTATTATTTGTTATTGTTGTAGCTTCATATGAAGGGGGAGTCTGGAAGGTCCGAGTTCACTTGCCAGAACATTATCCTTTCAAGTCCCCATCCATTGGATTCATGAATAAAGTATATCATCCAAATATAGACGAGGTTTCTGGCACGGTATGCCTAGACGTCATCAATCAAGCTTGGACTGCCCTTTATGGTAAGTTCATTATTTTTTTCTTTCATTTGGACGTTATCAAATGAATCATAAGTCTAGTTCTATCAGGTGTAAAATCTGATGGTGAACGCCATATTTTATATGGTCTGGTGAAATCAGCTCTGCCTGTCGCCAGATTTTACCATTGCTAGCTCTTCACATAGGCAAATATTTGATTCGTTTTTGTTCCTTTTGTAAATGTTTGGTTCCTTTTCCAATTGCTCGTGGTAAAATTAAATTGCTCTTGACCTTTTGTTGCTAACTCCTAACTTTTTTTAATGGTTAAATGAATAATATTCTGAATTATAATATTATTCATAATATTACTCCAATCTGGTTTGCCATATCGGTTTTTGAATTGGCAAGTTTAACCCTCTTAATTTCACAGATAAACAAATAAAAAAACCTAAATTCGTTTTATAATTTGAATAAATAGTACCCGTATATTTTTGAAAATCGTGACGTAAATAGAGACAAAGACCACACTGCCTTTCCATCCTAAACAACAATATAGGGAAAAAGTCCTGGTTGAACTTCCCTGAAGTAATGATGCTAGGACTGTTTTGAAAATATTTCAGTTTTGAAGATTGTATTTTAATGTGAGTTCTTTGATATTCTTTTTTCATTTGTTTTGCTGAGGACGGTCCTTAGATATAGGGTTAAAATATTCATTTAAAGTTGCATTCCACTGCATCGTATTGAAGAGGAAAAAGAGGAAATAAGCTTCGACTAGTAGCAAGGTTTAAAAATGTTCGCCGGGAGTTCGCCTTTTAAAACAGAAGAAGAGACTGGCTATTCAAAAAGGTAAGGAGGAGCTGATCCAGTTTTATGAAAAGAGCGATATGCGGTCTTTCTGGAGAAAGATAAAAATAAGGGCCTCCATAGCCCATCCAAAAGTACCGGACCCGAAAACATGGCCGACATACTACAACGACGCGGTTCAGGAAGACTATTCGTTTGACTGCTGGTTCAGCGGCGAATTATTGAATGCAGAGAATGAGATCAGTCTCCCACTGAAAGAACACGATTATGATCTGATAAAACCCGCATCGAAAGAAGAAATCGAAGAATGCATAAGCGCCATGGAAGGGGGATCAGCACCTGGTATCAATGGAGTCCCAACAAAGATCTTGAAACAATTCCAACTTTTATTTATGCCCATCTTCTTGGCTATCTTCAACTCAGTTCTGGCTTCTGGAGAATGGCCCTCACCGTGGAAAACATCCTTGATTTTGCCGCTATTCAAAAAGGGAGACCCAGCGGATCACAGGAATTATCGACCGATATCTTTAGTACCTAGTCTTAGCAAAATATTAGAAAGAATACTAGATGATAGATTAGCTCATTGGTTAGAAAAATATAGGATTTTGAAGGAGGAGCAGGCAAGATTTCGAGATGGATATAATGCTGTTGATAGGGTCTTAGTCCTACATGCGCTTGTAGAGAAATATGCAAAAGGGAAGAATAGGTTGTACGTTGCATTTTTAGATCTAGAAAAGGCCTTCGACAGTATTGATAGGATTTTCCTGTGCTTAGAACTGTTAAAGGTAGGCTTACCAAGACTTTTCGTTAGGATACTAGCTGATATGTATAGAAACACATTTGGTATAGTTAAAGTTTTAGGGAAGGGATTATCGTCGCCGTTTGAAATTAGAAAAGGAGTAAAACAGGGTAGTAGTATTTCGCCTAGGTTGTTCACGTTGTATACAAATGATATTGTGGACCATTTTAAAAAGGTATGGGCCCCAACGGTGTCACTAGGGAACCTGACGTTATCTCTGTTGCTTTTTGCTGATGATGCGGTGTTGATAGGCAAGTCACCAGAGGAGCTCCAAATCTTATTGAGTATATTAGAAGAATATTAAGATAGAAAGAAACTACTGTTGAATATCAAAAAGACTGAGATTGTGGTTTTTAGAGGAATTCGTGTGAATAATGATGATCAAAAAGAAGAATTTTATCATAAAGGTGAAAAAGTAAAAAAGAGCGAAAATTTTGAATGTTTGGGAGTAACACTTTCAGCAAAAGGAGGATGGAAAGATCATGTAAAAGAGATGATTAAGAGAGGAAAAGCAGTTTCAGCTGCCATTTTACGTAATTCAAGGCTTTCAAGTATAAAAGATCTAAAAATGCAAAAATATGTTTCTATCTAAAGTTTTACCTACTATCCATTACGGAGCTGAACTCTGGGGCATGACCCGGCAGCACAATTGGAATCATTTCAGCTGCAACACTTTAAAAGATTAATTGGCCTTCACGTAACGACCCACAATCAGGCAATAAAAGGTGACCTAGGATTATTTTCCCTGAGAATGAGTAGATTAGCACAGATGATCCAGAACTGGCTATAAGTTCAAAGTCTGCCAGAAGATAGGTTAGCAAAAGCAGCTTATGTGGAGATGCTACGGTCGAAACGTAAAAGATCGTGGCCGTATCAAATAAAAAATGTTTTAGATGGATTAGGATTATCCTATATTTGGAATGCGGGGCTAGGACCCTCAGGTCAGGGTGAGCCGTTTTTGGCTATGATTATAGAAAGGATAAAAGACCAGGAAGTCCAAATGTGGACCCAGGCAGTTGAAACATCTGAACACATTGAAGTTTTATTCCCAAGTAAAAGAAATATTTGGATTTGAATATTATTTTAAACTAGGATTATCGGGGGAGACATTGAGGACTTGGTTTCGGATCCGAGCGAATTGCCTGCCACTAAAAAATAGAAAAAGAGTATTTGAAAGAAAAAGGGTGGCCCCAGATGCAGATGCGGATTACTCTTGAACCAGATGTAACCTAGGTATTGAGGATGTGGCCCATATTCTCGCCGAGTGCCTGCAAAATTTCTTTATTAAGGGGAGATTATTTTGAGGGTGGTAACTCGGAGTTCCCGGGGATCCTGAACACGACTGTAAAAAGGACAATCAGGCAGTTATGTAAATATGTAAATGAAGCGTTGACATCAATGAGTGAAACTTGACATTTATGTTATTTTTCTTGTGGATTGTAATTAAGAATACTGTTCTGTATGGCCTGTTTTTTTGACTTATAATAAATTATTATTATTATTATAAAAAAAAATCTCCATTGTTCCACTTGTTGTTTATGAAAATTTTGAATTTTGATTTTAGAACACGTGGGCAAAATAGGTGGTTCTATCTCACAAAACTAAAGTTAGCCATCGCCCACCGTGATTTAATTTATCGGAAGGGGTGGGGGCATTGAAAGAAACAAATCGTATTTTATAGTTTGAATAAGAAGTACCCAAAATTCAGTGACATGACATGACTTTGCTTGTCCTCAACTAACCACAAAATGCACCTTATCTCCCGACATAAAGCATTTTCTTTAAGGGATTTTGTCCTTTTTTATTTTTTTAAGGGAATATTAAAAACAACCTGCAGGTTGTAAATACAGCCGCAATAGAATACATTTAGCATAAGACAAAAATAAAAAAATTCTCAACAAGATCATTATCTGCTTTCTTGCATCGTTCTTTATTACTATATTGATTGTAATGGCCAAATAAAATAAGTAAAGTAGAAAATATAATAAATAATTGTATCTTACTATGCTGTATATTTTTAATCTTATATTTAATCACAATAACCTTATGCAAATGTCTCATCAAATTTTACAATCCATGCACGGAGTTGATGAAGCCATCCTGGCTAAGTGGACGTGCGCTGGTTTTAGAATTCTTTGTCCAAGGGGCTTGGGTTCAATCCCTGGCGTGGCCAGTTATTTGGGTTTGGGACGCGGGTCAGTGGTGTGACTCTGTAAGCTTAGGCAGAGTTGACACAGCTCTAAATGGGTACCTGGAGAAATCTGAGGAAGGTAAGCGGGAACGGTGTGCGAAAGCATAGGATGGCTGACCCCCTGCCCCCCATTTCCCTTCCTGGCTGAAGGGCCACGAAACGAAGATCAGCACCGACGGTTTGGACCTTAAGGGTGTAGTGCCGTCATACTTACTTTACTTACACGTCGTTGATGTCATTGTTGCCTGATGTTACCTCCAATAATGGGTATTGAGTTTGGGCATGCTCAACATTTTAAGGGAAACTTTTTTTTTATACTATATTTATCAATGTCTAACAACAAGGCTTTGTTGCTAATAAAAAAGGTTGGGAAGAATAAAAAGATAGTACGGTCTACGGACCAAGATTAGAATATTGGATGCTACAGTGATGATAGTGGTCAACTATGATTCTGAAACGCCGGTTTTTCAAATGACAGGGGAGAATTTGTTAGCTGTTTTCCAGAGATATTGTCTGCGGGTTCTTTGGGGTACCCGTCTGACTAACCGTATTTCAAAGAGTAAGCTGTACGTAAAAGGTGGTTCTGTCTCGCTTTTTCGGGGTATAATGAGAGAAAGGTTGTGATGGCTAGGATATCTTCTTCGGATGGAGAAAGCTGCCCTTCGATCACTTTGGACGACCACCCTTTCAGTAAAAAATCTTTATATGCCCCCAGGGCAAAACTTACAACCTTTGCCCTAAGGGCTATGGGGGGGGCTCTCATCCTCAAAGACATAATTTCCAGACCTTTCAACCACGCAGAACAAAATGGCTATCTAAAAAACTTTACTGGATGTGTTTGGGGGAATGATGAGTGTGGGAGGGGGTTGGTTGCCCTCCAATCACTTTCGACTGCTAAAAAGGGCACTAGCCCTTTCAATTTCCAATCGAATAAGCCCTTCTCGAAATGTTTACGTCAACTAATTCTATGCGGAGTGTTCTGGTCCTATATTAAAAAAAAAAAAAAATAATAATAATGACACATTGTGCCCACATCGCTCTTTACTTAGGCAGCGCTATTTCACTGCGAAGGATATTGTATGTATCTGTCTTTAGCTTGTCAAAGTGGAGGAAAACAGAAGATTTGTCACTGTTTTGCGATGCGCGGATGTTATTGGATGAAATGTGGTCCACCTTTCTAGAGCCATTTTTAAGTTAGATTGTAACCGTTGGTGTTTTTTAATTTAGAAAAAAGAAAACAACAGCGATGCCTAGAAGTAACAAAATTTGATTTTTTATAAAATGATTATAGAATAAAAAGTCCAAAGTTAGCTGTACTGCTATAGTATGCCAAAGAAATAAGTTGACACTTAATTAATTTAATAAATTTTATCAACAAGGTTTTTAGTTGAAACTTTAAAAAATATGTTTTTCTTTTCAAAACAATAATCGAAGTTCAGCATCGTATTTTGTTTTTTCTCTTAATGTAAAGGCAAAATCAGCCCTTAAACGTATAACATATATTATAATTTAGAATTCTTAAATGTTCCAGTTCAAAGGTTTGTGACCTTTTTGGACAACCGTCTAGGGCCAAACGGAAAGCATGTCATCCCCGAATGGAGGACAAGGAGGTGGTCGTAAGGAAGAATTTAATTGAAACTAGAACTTCTTTGAAGGGTGTAAAGATGGAGGCTTTTAGTTGGTTAGGATGGAAGAGTAGCATATGTAGCTGAGTTGGCCTCTGAAGACTTGATGTTGCAGTTTGTTGTTAGTAGTAGTAGTAGTATTGACAAAATAGTTCTAAATATCAACACTTGACTCGCTGATTATCTTAAAAACATTGTGAAAATGGTCCATTTGCATTTTATCACTATAATCTTTGCCTGTTCTGCCTCCACTACCAAACGGAATACCTCCAATTCCAAACGTGGCAAAATGAATTATCCTAAATGCGTTTGGAAAGTTGGCCGCTATAATTAGGGCCAATTTATAGGGGGAAAGGGCATTTTTTTTCTTTTGTCCTCAAGAAATTGTAGGTCACTATATGTAATTAATTAAAAAAAAACTTTCTGAAAAATAAGTTTTTCAAAGAAAAGTAAAGGCCATTTTAAACTTAAGCTCAGTTGATACGAATACCTGTTAAAATTAAAAATCAAAACGACCAGAAATTACTATTAAAGAATAAATGAAACCCAAAACGAACATAAATTAAATAAACAATTATAGAAAAAAACATACAGCAAATAATAATATAAATTAATAGATAGATCTTAAATCGAGTAATTATTATATTGAAAATTAAAATAAATCTTAAAAAGAAAGAAGATAGATTGCTATTGAAGTATAAATCAAATATGAAACAAACAGAAATTAAATAAACAATCAATGTGAACAAGTATACAATAGATATTAATGTAAATGAATAAATAAATCTTTAAACGAGTGAAACTTAAAAAGAATATGCAAATCAAGTTTGAATCGAATAAAAATAACTACAAACAAGAGTTTGGGTATCGCCTCACTGCAGAAGCCTAAAACCTACTGCGTCATTGGCGCTTTACTGAAAACAATTCTTTGAAATGTTTTCACTTTTATAACTTTAAGAAATTAAATATTAATTAAGATCTCAGGGAATAAACAACAGCATATGTATATTAAATTGACAATGTACAATTTTTTCAGTAAACTGATTTGAATTTTTTTTCAGAAAACTAAAAATTATTTTCTGGCTTTTAGAAAGCATAGGGGTTTTGAACTCTAGTCATATTAATTTATGCTCGTTTTGAGTTTGAATCTAATATTTATTTTAATTTTCGTTCGTTTTGGGTTTCATTTATTTATTGATACTGATTTGGGGTAGTTGTATGCTTGGTACATTATATGCTAGTCCGGACGCAAGGTGTTGAAAATGTGAATCATAC
>NC_142814.1:13803382-13822319 GCF_049724085.1 Artemia sp. Qi Xiang Cuo
GTGAGGCGTTGAGGAGGGCACATCCCCTTTCATATACGGAATAATTTCTGTTCGTTTTAAGATTTTTTTTATTTAAAACTTTTTTTATTTAAAGGCTGCGAAAGCGGGGGATTTGGGGGGCGGCCGCCCCCCAACTGTGCCTCCTAATCCCTGTACGTTTTAAGGTTCGACCTTGTAACTCAGCCTCTTTAACTCTTTAGAAAACGTAGTTTTTTTCAAATAATTTTTGTAGGATAAGCAACACCATTTCCTCACACCAACCATTTCCCCAAACACATCCAATCTAAATTTTGACAAAGCCATTTTGTTCGACGTAGTGAAAAAGTCCGGAACTTATGATTTTAAGGATGACCCTCTCCCCACAGCCCTCAGGGCAAGGGTTGTAAATAATGTCCTGGGGGGCAGATAAGGTTTTTTTTTATAGACCAAGTTGTTGTATAAACTTCAAAAATGACTCATTTTTTGGAAAATTGAAAGGGCAAGTGCCCTTTTTCATTTTGGAAAGTGATTAGAGATCAACTAATGCCCCTCTCACGGCCACCATTTCTCCAAACACATCAAATCAAAACATTGAGATAACCCTTTTGTTCAATGTAGTTTAAAGTTCTGAAAATTAGGTCTTTGAGGATGATAACCCCCCTCACAGCCCTCAGGGCAAGGGTTATAATTTATGCCCTGGGGGTATATAAGGTCTTTATAGAAAGTGCCATCGTAGCAACTCAAAAAGGGCTCATTCGATTGGAAATCGAAAGGGCTAGTGCCCTTCTTTATAGTCGAAAGTGATTGGAAGGCTTGACATTTTTATAGTAAGGTTTATCGTGGGGACAGTGTATTATTTTTGTTTTTTTGTTTATACCAGGGCACTTCGTATCAAATGAGGTGTCATAGTAACTTTGAAAAGGGCTCAATATTTTGAAAATAGAAAGGGCTAATACCCTGTTTAGCAGTCGAAAGTAATTTGAGGGCAACTAGTCCCCATTCCATGCCCTCCCTTCCATTTGCCCAATATGTTTAAAAACTAAATGTTGCCTTAAGATTAAATCAAAATGCTCCGTGTTAATGCTAATTCCCAATAAGGCACCTCAACAGTATGCCAAGAATGACTGAGGGCATTATGTTCAAACTTTTGGGGCTACTTCTTATTTTAAAACTTAATGAATTCAAAATAGCGTAAATGTATCAAAGCTATCAAAGGAAGTACAGATTATTTTTTTTTTTGCGAATGGTATCAAGGTATCTATTTCAGATCAAATAGAGGAGGTATAAAATTAAATTAAGCTCAGCTATTTGTGACCAGATTTTTAAAACGGTGTATGTTGTTAAAAATTGCTGAACATTTTTCTCCAGCACACAAATAGCAGGCCAAACTATAAAGTCTTAAAAAAACCGAAAGGATTTAAAGAATTATTCTTTTTCTTCTGAAAAGACTATGTAAATATAAAACGAATATAAATTAATTAAAAAACTTTTTCCACAAAATAAGTGTTTCAAAGAAAAGTAAAGAACTCCATTAAACCAAAATGAGCAAAAATAAAATCAAATAATCTACCAAGCGTGAAACTCCCACAGATCAGCATTGATAAACAAATAAAACCGATAACGAACAGAAATTACAATAAATAACCAAACTCAGAACGAGCAAAATTAACATGAGTAGGGCTCAAAACCTCTGCCTTCCCACGGCCAGGACATAATATGCACTTTACTGATAAAAATACAAATGAATGTGCATTGTCAGTTTAATATGCACATACTTATATTTAGTAATTTAAATATTATTTGATTTATTAAAGTTATAAAAGTAAAAAAAATATTTTAAGTAAAAGTACTTTGAGGCCTAATGGACCTTTACTTTTGGCAGCACTATTTTGTTGCCTCTGACTGTTGATCCTTAAACAGTTTTTGATTAATGCCAAAGGCTAGATATGTGAAAACGGATTTGTTAATATCAATAAGCGTGTCACAATAAGACGTGTGACTTATCTTTAAATCAGTTGTCGTAGTTTCAATTTGCTATAAAAGTAAAAATAATATTACTTAGTTTTTACATGGTTTGATGTGTTTTACAAAGTGAAAATTTGAATGCTATTGCTGCGAGTTGCTTATTTTTGATTGTCAAGGTACAATAAGAAAAGAGAGAAGAAAAAAAAACAGAGAAAGAGACCAAAGGAGAATACTTTTTTTTTTTAAATTGACATGTAAATAAGTGTGAATTAAAATAAAGGGTGCTTATAATGTAGGAAGTGGCTTCTAGTTTCCCTTCTTTCTTGTACTGTTTAATGCATAAAAAAAATACAATTTTGACTGTTTTAATTGTTCCTTAGGGTAAAAAATTCATCATAATTTTTATAAAGTATTTTTAAGACAAATAATACAAAATAAGTCGTTTCAATAAAAGACAGATGCCCTGTTTAAGAAAAATCCAGTTAATTTTCAACTTGAAAATAAGCCTAATCCGGATATTAGGAAGAATTCTAATGTCCTGGGTGAAAAGCACTAAGACAAATAGTACAAAATAAGTCGTCTCAATAAAAGACAGATGCCGTGATTAAGAAAAATCCGGTTAATTTTTGGATTCGTTTTAAGGCGTAGACTTCTTTCCATTTCATTATAGGTGTCCCTGACTGGGGAAGGGGCATTCAAGGGAAAGAGAGGTCTTTGTAAGGATGTGGCGTTATATGTTCTAGAACAAAATGGCGTAAGTCCAAATGTCTGTAAAAGAAGGGATTTTCTATAAAATAAGAGCATAAAAAATATTTATCATTTATGACTGAGTTGCGTGGTTTTGACCTATATTTTGTACAATTCTATTCAGTTTTATTTAGGCTAGAAATTGTTCTTGTGTTTTTATTTGTTTTCAATTTTTATCTGGGCATCTTAATCTTATATTAATGTAAAATGTATCTGTAAATCGTTGAGAAGTTCAGTAAAGTCTGAATTCAAAATATTTTTTTTCAAGAGGAAGAGGTCCCCTGTTTTTCTTTTTTCTTTAAGCTCTATGTGCCTTTGTTCTAATTTGATATAAGGTCCTTTAGAACAACTAAATAAATTTCATAAAAAAAGTTTTCAAAAAAGCAGATACTTTAAATTGACACTTTAGTCTAAAGACACTTTAGTCTAAAGACCTTTCGGTGATACAACTCCCCTCATTTATGTCTACAATTTGAGCTCTTTTACGTTCTAGCATCGCTTTTTACTTTTAATAGAAAATGCCTATTCTTAAAACTATATTCTCCTAAAACTTAGAAAAGAAAATTACAAAAAAAAAACAAGTGAACGTTACATTTCAAAAATTGTGAAGTTTGGCAGTGAGCATCTAATAATGCCGTCTAAGATTCATCTATAGAAGTCATTATGGCAATCTTATTAACCTAATAAGGTTATGTTCATGGTAATGGTAATCTTAGGTACCTTAATGGTAAACTTAACCTTAATGATAAAAGGGTAGTCTTAGGTGCCTAAGATGCATCTTCTTAATAATTCTTTATTGTTTTTAAGTTAGGACTTTACTCTTTGGAATGATATTAACTGACTCCTTGACTATTTTAATGAAAATCTAAAGAACGTTTCCAATTGGACGAGTTTAAAATAATCGTTAATATTTGTTTCAGCCTATCCTGATACCAATTATAAGAATTCTCGAAGTGGAGAATTTGAACAAGGGCCATCTACATCCTCATATTGGTTTACCGGAGAAAAAAAGAGATTTAACGGTAAGTTACAATATTATTACCACCGAATATAACCAGAGTTAATTTCAAAATCTTCTAAACTACACGGTAGGTGTTTTAAGCACAAGAGATGGTGGTTGGAAACCTTTCAAAAAGAAAAAAATCCCTGATTTTGTCTGTGGAAAATCTAGAATCTAACCCAAAAATAATCTCTTTGCCTTTCTATTCATTAGAAAAGTGACGGGAAAACATTGGTCCGGAGAATTAAAATGTAGGGAGCTTGTCTTTGGCCGCAACTTTGAGCATAAAGTAGTTACAAATTGCAAATACGACAATGCCATCTATTTCATAACTTAGATAAAAATGTACCTTCAAAATCAAAGTGCCGAAACCGAATGAAATTTACGTCTAAAAAACTTTGATTTTTACTTAGTAAGTTGAATCTCAGGATTTTAGGATGAATTCTAATGTCCTGGGTGAAAACCACTAAGACAAATAGAACAAAAAAAGTCGTTTAAGTAAAAGACAGATGCCGTGTTTAAGAAAAATACTAATGAATTCTAATGTTCTGGGTGAAAACTACTAAGACAAATAATAAAAAATAATTAGTTTCAATAAAATAAAGATGCCGTGTTTAAGGAAAATCCGGTTAATTTTCAACTTGAAAAGAAGCCTAATCCGGATATTAGGAAGAATTCTGATGTCCTGGGTGAAAAGCATTATGACAAATAATACAAAATAAGTCGTTTCAATAAAAAATAGAGAGTTGTTCAATGGCTCATTTTAAAGGAAATCTCTAGATCTAGCGCCTTTTGCACTTAATTTTTTTTATTAATTATTTTTCACGAAAAACTTAATTTTGTATATACAATATTGATCAATGACGTCATAGTCGTTGGATGTAGTACATAAAAGCTCGATCATCGAATTTAAGCTGAAACTAAGTAAAGGACAATTATGCCTCCATATATTCACAGTGATGTATAAGATTTCCCATTACATCTGTAAACTGTTCCACAGTTGCCGGTCCATACCTTGGAAGCTTTTCACTAAACATGCAACATTTCTTTTGGATATTACTATGAAGTTTTGCGAAAGCATCTCTAGCTGACTTTTCAACAAAATCTATTCTTTCAGAGATAATTTTAATCTTTATTTTTGAATATTTTTTGTAATCCCGGTAAAACATTCGTAAAATTTTTCTCAGTTTACAAAGATCAGCCTGTGCGTTCTTTGCAGCTTGTGTAAACTACAAAAATATCCATGGTATCCGAGCAATAGTTTGAATATTTCAATACAAGCTGGAAAAATACCTTAAAATGTTAAAATTAGTTTTATTTTTGGTTAGGTTCTAACTACCCGATGTGGGATTGACTATGTATTTTCAGACCAAAAAATTACATTTTTTAATATATATTTTATTTTTCAGTTTAGAATCGCTAAAGTTATTATGTAAACTGCAAAAATATTTATGATATCTGAGCAATAATTTTAATTTTTTCATTCAAACTAACAAAATACCTGAAAATTTAAAAATTAGTTTTATTTTTTGTTAGGTTATGGATACCTGATACAAGTTATAAGAAGTGTTAATTAGATGAAAATATTATTTCTTGTTTTGTAATAAGATGCCTTCTAAGCGAGTTATTATACGTAATTTAAAAAAACAGTACTATACAAAAAGCAGAGACAACATCATGGAAAGAAAAAAGCAAAGGTATTCAACTGACAAGGCGTATCGAGAAGTAATAATTGAGAGAGCAAAACAAAACAGCAAGATGTGTTATCACAATGATGAAGATTATAGACATGCGAAAATTGATACAGCCAAACAAAAGAGTAAGGAACGGTATGATAATGATGAAGATTACCGAAACAAACATAAGAAAAAAGTTGCTACCAGAATAATGGGTAGATACTGGGGTGACAAAAGCTATAATGAAAAAATTAAATTCTCTGCGAGGTTGTACCGAAGAACGCATAAGGACAAAGGGAAAAATTACATTCAGAAATACAAGAAGATGGCAAAAATGCAGGCTGATCTTTGTAAATTGAGAAACATTTTACGCATGTTTTATCGGGATCACGAAAAGTATTCAAAATTACAGATTAAAATTCTCTTTGAAAGAGCGGATGCTGTTGAAAAGTCGGCTAGAAATTCTTTGGCAAAGCTTCATAGTAATATCCAAAAGAAATGTTGTCAGTTTAACGAAAAGCTTCCAAGGTATGGCTTGGCAACTGCGGAACAGTTTATAGATGCAATGGAAAATGTTCGACAACACAGTGAATATACGGAGGCGTACTTCTTAGAAAATTCGTAAATTAATTTTGGAAGGAGTAATTGCAGTTTATGTAGCAGCAATAAAAATATATATACAAGCATACCTATCAACAGCGAAGGAAAAGCAATGTTTTTCAATTATGGCGAAAACGAGCCTGTTAGGGTTATTAGTAAATGTGTTTGTAAGACTAATGATTTAGAACAAATTCCTGGAACACCGACTCAAGAAAAAAACAATTCTAACTGTGTTTTAAACAGTTCGTTTAGTTCTACTGAATATTTGGCAAAAAATTCTCTGTGTAGTAGAACAAACTGTCCTGAAAAGTACGAGACAACTATTGAAAAATGCTCTAAAACTAGATCTGACAAGGAAATTATGATGGCTGAAGTCACCTATAACAATCTGAGTAAACATTCAAAACCAAACATTGGGCAGCAGGTTACTTGGCAATTTCATCCTGATATCTACAAGCTCTATCCGACGGATATAGAATTATGTCAAATTCTTTTTGATATCCTTGAAAATAATATAATATTAAAATTTTCAACTGATAAAGTGTTTAATTTCTACCTTGGTGGTTTGGATTATTGTGAAATCAATTATCCGGGTTGCAGCGGTAGCTAGCAACCTAGTAAGAGACGATCACGTCCAATGTTAAGAAATATAAAAACCCATAGTTCCTAACAAAGGAGTCAGATCAAAACAAAAAGTACACCATTAGAACCGCCTTGTCCGAAACCCCTGTATAGGAAACTTTCTGTCCCTTGGCTTGAACAGCAAGGGAAATATATTGGCTTGAAAATCAAGAAAATTGACTTTAACCACGTTATTCTCCCCAAACGGGATATTTTTTTTCTTTTTTTTTTTCTTTTCCACAGATAGCTTGGCACTGGAATATCCTAGAGGGTTGTTCAATAGTTCATTTTAAAGGAAATTAATTGGGTTAAAAATCTATAGTAACTAAAATAAATTATTTCTAAAAAAGAATAAATTTTTCCACCAAAAACTGCATTTTTGATGTCTTTTCACACTGCAGTCTTTCAAACATAATCTTATACCAGTTATTATAATAAAGATCGAACTCTTCCCTATACTAACTTGCATACGCAACTTCACTATAGTTAAGATTACAGTATTTATATTATGCATCATTATAAATTATAAAAGGTTCAAATATTCGAAGATTATAGAGTTAAAAATTTTCCCACCCCGGGAATCGAACCCGAGCCTGTTAAGTGAAAGTCAACTATCCTAGCCACTAGACCATATTGAACCATAAAGAAGTATGATTTAAGAGCCATATGCGTATTATTATTTCACCTTACCAATTATAATAAGGCCAAAACAAAATCGTCGACTAGCAACCTTACTTTTGACACATTAGTTAAATCTTCATCAGGCTTAAAAAATGTTTTGCTAGTTTTACATGAAAGAACGAACCTTAGTCCATATATCCGGGTTGCAGCGGTAGCTAGCAACCTAGTAAGAGACGATCACCTCCAATGTTAAGAAATATAAAACCCCCCAACTCCTAAAAAAAGAGTCAGATCAAAACAAAAAGTACACCATTAGAACCGCCTTGTCCGAATCCTCTATAAAGGAAACTTACCTCCCTTTGGCTTGAATAACAAAGAAAATATATTGGCTTGAAAATCAAGAAAATTGACTTTTACCACGTTATTCTCCACAAACGGGATATTTTTTTCTTTCCGCTTTTTCTTTCTGCTCAGCTAGCTGGGCACTGGAAAATCATAGAGAGCTGTATAATAGCTCATTTTAAAGGAAATTGCAACATCTAGTCACTTTTGTATTTAAAAATAAAATACTTTTTAAAGTAGAATCAATTTTGTCAAAAAAATTGCATTTTTGATGTATTTTCATACTGCAGTCTTTTCAAAGATATTTGAATTTTGAAGCAATAAAACAGTCCATGTAATGAACTCTATAGTAATAATAGCTACTTGTCTCAATAGTAACCGAAACTCCTGGAACCAAAATTTTCTTTTTTGGCTTAATCGCTAAAATTATTATGTAAACTGCAAAAATATTTATGATGCCTAATCAGTAATAGTAATTTTTTAATTTAAACAACAAAAATACATGAAAATTCTAAAATTAGTTTTGCTTTTTGTCTCCTGGAAGAAATTTTTTTTTCATCTCAGTTCAAATTTATTATTGTATCCTGTAACCCGTAAAGTACATATCTCCATATTATTGTCTCATAATTGCAATTATTTTAGTTTTCAGTCCAGAATCACTAAACTTATTATTTAAACTGCAAAAATATTTATGGTGTCTAACCAATAATACTAATTTTGTAATTCAAACAAGATAAATACCTGAAAATTTTAAAATTAGTTTTGTTTTATGCTAGGTTTTAGATACTCGACACGGGATTTTGTGTGCTTATTATAATAAAGATCGAACTCTTCCCTATACTAACTTGCATACGCAACTTCACTATAGTTAATATAGTTAAGATTACAGTATTTATATTATACATCATTATAAATTATAAAAGGTTCAAATATTCGAAGATTATAGAGTTAAAAATTTTCCCACACCGGGAATCGAACCCGAGCCTGTTTTATAGTAGAGAACGAACTCTTGCCCTTAGTTACCTATGTCTTGTCAAATTAGCTAATTAATTTCACCTGATTTTGTTTTAAAAATAATTCCCACACCGGGATTCGAACCCAAGCCAATTGGTTAAAAGCCAACTATCCTAAACCACTAGACCATATGAGATATGTGTAAAAAGCTAATTAATTGTTTTATGATATTATAATAAAGAACGACCTCTTGCCTATACTAAATTTTATACGCCACTTAATTATAGTATAGGTTAGTACTTCAACAGATAGCATGGCACTGGAACATCGTAGAGAGTTGTTCAATGGCTCATTTTAAAGGAATTACTATAAGGAACAAACTCTAGCCTATAGTAACTAAAATATAAAAATAAATTATTACATAATTACAAAAATATCTTATTTGTCAACTGAAACTAGAATAATTCCTGAAAATTTAAAATACTTTTTTTTATTTAACTGAAAACGGCAAAAATATTTATGGTGTCAGAGCAATAATTTTAATTTTGTAAATTAAATCAGAAAAATACTTTAAAATTTTAAAATTAGTTTGGTTTTTCTTTTGCATCAGTTGACTCGTTACGCCAGAAAAAAATTAAGCAACGCTAAGCCTAAAATGATTTGTGCTAAAATCATCATACTCTTTTTATTATATGTTTTGGAAATTCTGAAATGAGGCCTATTACATTTACAATAAGGAACGAACTGTAACCCATAGTAACTTAAGTATTAAATGTAACAGTTTGTGGTCATAATAATGAGTGTAATCCGGATTGCAGCGGTAGCTAGTTTACAGTAAAGAACGATCTCTCATCCATAGTAACTGATAAATGGTGGTTCCAGGGGTAGTTACTTGAGGTTCGTCTCTTACTATTTCAAAGAAGAAAAAGCCGTAGGATTTTTCCTGTTTGTAATGATATAGCATAAAAGAAAACCCAAGTGGTAACTGATTCACAGTATCCGGGTTGCAGCAGTAGCTAGCATTGCAGTAAAGAACGATTTCTCGCCTATATTTTACAATATACAATAAAGAACGACACCTTGCCCATGTTAACTAAAACATAAATAGGGATTATGTAATTTCCAATAGTATCATGGCTGTAGAGATGGCTGAAACCTAGTCTGGGTTGCAGCGGTAGCTAGCAACCTAGTAAGAGACGATCACCTCCAATGTCAAGAAATATAAAACCCCCCAACTCCTAAAAAAAGAGTCAGATCAAAACAAAAAGTACACCATTAGAACCGCCTTGTCCGAATCCTCTATAAAGGAAACTTACCTCCCTTTGGCTTGAATAACAAAGATTATAATAAAGAACGACCTCTTGCCTATACTAAATTTTATACGCCACTTAATTATAGTATAGGTTATCTGGGTTGCTACAGTAAAGAACGATCTCTCATCCATAGTAACTAATAAATGGTGGTTCCAGGGGTAGTACACTTGAGGTTCGTCTCTTACTATTTAAAAGAAGAAAAAGCCGTAGGCTTTTTCCTGTTTGTAATGATATAACATAAAAGAAAACCCAAGTGGTAACTGATTACAGTAAAGAACGATCTCTCGCTCATAGTAACTGATTTGTCAATTATTACGATAAAAGACGATCATTGGAATAACAAACAATTGCATACAATGGAATTAGCTGGCTACTTGATTTTTTGAGACTCGTCTTTCCGGGTTGCAGCGGTAGCTAGCAACCTAGTAAGAGACGATCACGTCCAATGTTAAGAAATATAAAAACCCATAGTTCCTAACAGAGGAGTCAGATCAAAACAAAAGTACACCATTAGAACCGCCTTGTCCGAAACCCCTGTATAGGAAACTTTCTGTCCCTTGGTTTGAACAGCAAGGGAAATATATTGGCTTGAAAATCAAGAAAAGTGGCAGCTACTACAACATTCTGCCTAAACGGGATATTTTTTTCTTTTTTTCTCTTTTCTTTCTTTTCCACAGATAGCTTGGCACTGGAACATCGTAGAGGGTTGTTCAATAGCTCATTTTAAAGGAAATTAATTGGGTTATTTATAATAAAGATCGAACTCTTCCCTATACTAACTTGCATACGCAACTTCACTATAGTTAAGATTACAGTATTTATATTATGCATCATTATAAATTATAAAAGGTTCAAATGTTCGAAGATTATAGAGTTAAAAATTTTCCCACCCCGGGAATCGAACCCGAGCCTGTTAAGTGAAAGTTAACTATCCTTGCCACTAGACCATATTGAACCATAAAGAAGTATGATTTAAGAGCCATATGCGTATTATTATTTCACCATACCAATTATAATAAGGCCAAAACAAAATCGTCGACTTGCAACCTTACTTTTGACACATTAGTTAAATCTTCATCAGGCTTAAAAAATGTTTTGCTAGTTTTACATGAAAGAACGAACCTTAGTTCATATCCGGGTTGCAGCGGTAGCTAGCAACCTAGTAAGAGACGATCACGTCCAATGTTAAGAAATATAAAAACCCATAGCTCCTAAAGCAGGAGTCAGATCAAAACAAAAAGTACACCATTAGAACCGCCTTGTCCGAAACCCCTGTATAGGAAACTTTCTGTCCCTTGGCTTGAACAGCAAGGGAAATATATTGGCTTGAAATACAATAAAGAACGACACCTTGCCCATGTTAACTAAAACATAAATAGGGATTATGTAATTTCCAATAGTATCATGGCTGTAGAGATGGCTGAAACCTAGTTACAATAAAAAACGATCATTGGAATAACAAAAATTGAATACCTTTGGAATTAGCTAGCTACTTGATTATTTGAGACTCGTCTCTTACTATTTAAAAGAAGAAAAAGCCGTAGGCTTTTTCCTGTGTGTAATCAGTTTATTATCATAAGCAGCGCGCTAGCACTGCCTGAGTAAAGAACGATGTGGGCACAATGTGTTTTTTTCCGGGTTGCAGTGATAGCTAGCAACCTAGTAAGAGACGATCACGTCCAATGTTAAGAAATATAAAAACCCAGAGATCCTAACCAAGGAGTCAGATCAAAACAAAAAGTACACCATTAGAACCGCCTTGTCCGAAACCCCTGTATAGGAAACTTTCTGTCCCTTGGCTTGGACAGCAAGGGAAATATATTGGCTTCAAAATCAAGAAAATTGACTTTAACCACGTTATTCTCCCCAAACGGGATATTTTTTTCTCTTTTCTTTTTTTTTTCTTTTCCACAGATAGCTTGGCACTGGAACATCGTAGAGGGTTGTTCAATAGCTCATTTTAAAGGAAATTAATTGGGTTAAAAATCTATAGTAACTAAAATAAATTATTTCTAAAAGAGAATAAATTTTTCCACCAAAAACTGCATTTTTGATGTCTTTTCACACTGCAGTCTTTCAAACATAATCGTATACCAGCGGTAAGATTTGAACCCACGCCTCCGAAGAGACTGGTGGCTAACACCAGTGTCTTGGACCACTCGGCCAGGCTGCCTCTCATAAATAAATATATATGTGAATTTGGGTTGCAGCAGTAGCTAGCAACCTAGTAAGAGACGATCAGTCCCATGCTAAGAAATATAACAAAACTCCTAAAAATAGAGTAAGATCAAAACAAAAGTACATCATTAGAACTACCTTGTCTGAAACCCTACTAGATAAATAATTAATGTCGTAGCTTTATATTAGAGCTATGACGTGAATAGAAAAACACGAAATTATATTGTTGTTTCTGATGACGTCATGAAATAATATCATTGCGCCTTGACGTCAATAAAATCATTACACTGTTATTCATTATTACTACTTAAGAACGACACAGATGTAAATTCTCTCATTCTTGATTAGAATAATGGTTAGATCGAAGCAAGCTATACGAAATTTGAAAAAACAGTACTACACAAACAACAGAGATAGTATCTTGAAAAGATAAAAGCAAAGGTATTCAACCGACCAGGCGCATCGAGAAGTAAAAATTGAGAGAGCAAAACAAAGGTATTCAACCGACCAGGCGTATCGAGAAGTAATAATTGAGAGAGCAAAACAAAGGTATTCAACCGACCAGGCGTATCGACAAGTAATAATTGAGAGAGCAAAACAAAACAGCAAGATGTGTTATCACAATGATGAAGATTATAGAGATAGACATTATAAGGCTCTCAATGATTTAAAGTGATTAGGAGATATGGTTTTTTATATTTCTTAACATTAGACGTGATCGTCTCTTACTAGGTTGCTAGTTACCGCTGCAACCCGGATAAGATAAGCCTAATTGACAAACACCATTTATGATGAGCTATAACGGTCCTTTATGTAATAATTTTTTTAAAATTGCTCAAAAAGTAAAATTTACAAAAAGTAAGGCCTACGGCGTTACTTTTTGTTTTGATCTTACTCTTTTTTTAGGAGATATAAGTTTTTATATTTCTTAGCATTTGAAGTGATCGTATCTTACTAGGTTGCTAGCTACCGCTGCAACTCGGATTACTCCAATGATCATCTTTTAATGAATCTTACCCAAAATCATCAATGATTTATTGTAGGTGCCTTTTTAAAAAATCAATTTTGTCTAGTGCTAATGAAATAAAAAAATAGGATTGCTGCAAGGGAGGTTAGAATAGATTTTTGGATATGATTGTTAGAAAATTTGTTGTTGATTGTTAGGTACAACGCTACTGCCAACCTGCCCAGCCACGCTGTACCTTTCCCCCCCCCCCCTAAACCGCACCAAATTTCACTTTAATTAACCGGTACGGCGGTATTTCGGTGAATGCTGTACTTGTAAGGGCCAGTGCAAATCACCAGTACGAAAAAATCTATGGTTCATGATTTTTTTTTGAAATTTCCGAGTTATTTGGAAGAAGATTCGTGAGTGTTGTTTTTAGCGGGTATTAACCCTAATCACCAAATATTAGTACTTATATTGTGCCGACGAACGACTTTGGATCAGCTGAGGGGTAAATTTAGCTTATTTTCAGCAAGGCCTTTGGCTGGATGAAAACTAGTCATTTTATTAGAAAAATATTAAGCACGTAGTTCTTTGTATATTTAATAAATGTATAGGCCTAGTTGTTTGCCTCTTCTGACATAATTTAGTAAATTAGGCAGAATTTAGTAAATAAAAGCTGCAGGCCTATGCTGTTTCTATGGTTAACCAATATATTAATGGAGTACACCCCCCCCACCCTGTTAATGTGCAAATATATACCCAGAATTGGGTAAAATTCTACTTTAGCTACTTTTGACTATCTTGGAAAGGGGTTAGGTTAAGAAAATGAAACTTTCAGGGATGGGTCTACAGGTTAAAGTATGTCCTGGGAAGATATTCTGAAGTACCCACCTCCACTCCTTCTCCCTCTAGAGGGTCCTGACCTTTGATGACCTTTAAAAATATGTGAGTTATAGAAGTGAAACCTTGCAAGATAGATCTTCTGCTTAAATGAAGTACAACAAAATTGTTTTCAGCTTCACAATGGTAAAATTCTACTTTAGCTACTTTTGGCTATCTTGGAACAGGGTTAAGTTAGGAAAATGAAACTTTTAGGGAGGGCTCTACAGTCTATAGTTAGTCCTAGAAGGTATTTTGAAGTACAGAGCCCTACTCCGTCTCCATCGAGAGTGAACTGAAATTTGTTTGCATAAATTTAGAAGTATATGTAATGATAAGGAGACATGATAAGAAAAAAATTATTACTTTAAATTGTTTATAATGATCATCTTTAAAATATTATTCAAGGGGAGAGACATCATAATCAAGCCTTTCATATAAAAATCCTTCTTTTTCAAGCTTAAAAGAAAAAGTCAATTGTAAACACCAATGCTGACAAAATGCATAAATCTTTTGAAATTAATGCTATCAATTGCCAAATAAATTGTTCTATATATAGCTTTCATTCATCCTGTTCATTTTTAATTCTGTTTTTTTTTTAATGAGCGGTTGAAAAAATAAAAAGTATTAATACAACCCCACCTAATTACAATTCAGAATTGGAGATCTGAGAACCCCATGAATGGTTATCTTGTTAATTTTTACAGGAAAACTTATTTTTCCCAATAAAGGAGCCAGATTATCATTTGTAACTATAGGCAACTAAGATCTACAAAGCTGATATTCATCAGCCAGATCAAAAATTACCTGGCACCATTCAATGCACCAGCCAATAACTAAATTAAATCATATAAACCCAGAGCACAACAGATCCAGCATGGACCTTAATTTGCTCCAAAGTAGAATTTTACCATTGTGAAGCTGAAAACAATTTTGTTGTACTTCATTTAAGCAGAAGATCTATTTTGCAAGGTTTCACTTCTATAACTCACATATTTTTAAAGGTCATCAAAGGTCAGGACCCTCTAGAGGGAGAAGGAGTGGAGGTGGGTACTTCAAAATATCTTCCTAGGACATACTTTACCCTGTAGACCCATCCCTGAAAGTTTCATTTTCCTAACCTAATCCCTTTACAAGATAGTCAAAAGTAGCTAAACTAGAATTTTACCCAATTCTGGGTATATATTTGCACATTAACAGGGTGGGGGGGTGTACTCCATTAATATATCCGTTAACCATAGAAACAGCATAGGCCTAGGCCTGCAGCTTTTATTTACTAAATTCTGCCTAATTTACTAAATTATGTCAGAAGAGGCAAACAACTAGGCCTATACATTTATTAAAGATACAAAGAACTAAGTGCTTAATATTTTTCTAATAAAATGAATAGTTTTCAGCCAGCCCAAGGGGTGGCTGAAAACCAGCTAATTCTACCCCTGAGCTGATTCAAATAATGGCGTCCGGGCACTCTTATTTAATATTATTGTGTAATCAGGGGTAATACCATCTCAATAATAAAATACCGATTCTTCTTCAATTAACACAGAAATTTCGAAAAAAAAATCCTAAAATATAGATGATTGCGTACTGGTCCTGTGCCTGGGCCCTTACAAGTAACGAATTAAAAGAACTACCGCCGTAAAGTTTCATGCCATACCAAACTGTAGAGTAAAGATCAGCAAAGCATCGTTTTTTTTTCTTTTATTTTTTTTAAATTATCATGTTTTGGGGTTTAGGGGGGGGGGAAGGTGCCAGAGGGGAGTGTACTTTGTTAATTATTGCTATACCCTAAAATAATCCCCCATTTTGCTCAAAAATATATCCCAAAATTTTTAAATACCATGCATCAATAGTATTTTTCTATTTAACTGTAACTATACAAACCTGACTTTTTAAAAAGGCCTAAATAATGCACCAGTACCGTTTTTATGCGATATAAATGAATGCTAAACAATGATCACGTAAAAATCAATGGACATAATTTAAAGTAATATGAAACGTGTTTTATTTCTGTAAATCGAAACTGATAATAAATAGTATTAGCATTATTTTGACTCGAAAAATTACTGGTGTACATGTAATATATACTAAAGATAGTTTAGGAGAAATAAATTCAAAACAGTTCCAAAAAACGTCTCGACGCATTAGCGTTTCATCGCTATTTGAATTTCTCGCCCAAGAATTGACGTCCCGCTTCGCAGCCATAATGCGCGTCCAGGCTATCCTGAGAAATTGGACTGAAATCTGGAAAAAGGAATAGTCTTCCATACTTGGCTTTTTTTTCAATATTCTTGTTGTTTAAAAAAAAAAATATCTGTACAAATATATTAGGCCATCTTTATCAAGTCTGTTTTTTTTAGCCAAAATCTATGGAAAATAAATCTGAACACTCAGTTAGACAATTTACGGTTTTTTTGTTCAAAACAATTCTTGACAACTATTTTTATTTATGAATTTTCGTCTCTAGTTTTCTCCTTCTTTTGATATTTTACTGAAAAGCTTTCCGTGCTACCACTTCCGTCCCATTTTTCCTTTTCTTACCCTCTGATTATTCTTTCGCAGAAAAAGAAAAAATGGCACAAAAGACTTGTCTACGTACCTAGGTTTCCCTCACATTGTTTCATAAAATGGATAGTCTAGACTCAGTAATGTTTAATATAACTTGACAAGTTATAAAAATTGCTTGTATCACATCTTTATACGTCCCTTTCCTTTTTACCAAACCTTCTTTTCTGTTCAGCGAAAGCCTCGCCAATCAAGAAGCGAACGCGGGACTATTATTCGTCTTACAAAAGCATCCTTTTGAAATTTCAAGGCGCGACTTCACGATCCATAAACCTTGGATTCCAAACGTACTAAAATATTAAAAAAAACCAAGCGATATGTGTCAAATATTTTGTATACGAATACTGCATTGTATAAAAAAAAAGGAATCTGCTTCTTTCACAAAAAAAAATTCTAAAGAAAAACAGACCCCTTTTTCCTGAACCTGGATATTTAGAATCCAACTTTCTTGGTATTAAACCCGGCCTTTGGGTATTTGAATAGAAAACTATAAAGCAAAAATCAGAAAAAAAACTTTCAATACTTACTTATTATTAAAAAAGGATAAATAAAGAAACCAACTAAAAAAAACTAGTCTATCATGTCTGTATTGGTAAGATTCAGTAATCATTTCGGTAATCAGAGCTAAAATGACAAACCTAAGAAACTGGTCAAATGAGCTTCAGTGAATCAAACTAGGCTCGGTTAGCCCACGTATAAGCACTAAGTCTTCTTAGAGAACGTAATCCAGGTAAATATTTTAAATTTTTCTTAGTTTATATTGGTACTCATCTGTGATCTTCTAAGTTTAGAACTGAAACACCGAGTGTACTGTTGTGAGAATAAAAGCGTCTAAAAATGATAGAAATATCTAGAGAATACGTTGATAGTGATCAGAAAGATCTTTTGAACAAATCGATGTGCATTCTTTAAACACCAGAAACGTAAGACTAAATATATTAACCTAAATTATTGAAATTTGCTACTACTTAAGGAAGTCATAGAATGCTGGCAATCATTTGGTCATGACTTTATAACACTAATTTTTCGCGATTCTTCATCTGCCAAACATCAAACTAAAAAGACACTAGAGCTGGGCATAATAAGTTTTTTGATAGTATTTATTGCTTCCGCTGCCTTACATTTTTGAATATAAATGAGTCTCTCAAAATCATATCAAAAACTCAAACAAATGTTTTTGTTTTGAATTCACCAATGGTCATTTCATTACAGTCAAACTTTCAAAAATCAAATCCCAAATAAAAAAATTATTACCAGAGCGTAACACACTAATCGCGCAAATACAGAAGGGGAAAAAAACAGAGAATATTCCTGATACCGTGCAGAAAAAATTAGTAGACTATCAGCCACAATCATTGAAAATCTGTTTTTAATAAAAAATATGTGTTTCTAGATAAAAATCCCATTTTTTTACAAACAAATCCTGAAAAACCCGGACACAAAAAAACATCCCTTACTGCAAAAAAAAAAAAATCCGAACGGCCGGGATTAATCTCGGACGGTGGCAACCCTGGATATAAGAGAATAACACTACCAACCAATGTAGCCGACTTTTCGGTGCATGTTATAGAGATATCAAATACAAACTCTTTGGTGTTGTCCTTTATAAACTCTTTGGTGCATGTTTATAATATGTCAATCTTAAAATGCCAGAAACTAGTTTTTTTTTAAGACTTGTGCTATTAACCAAAAGACGCTTCGTAAACTTCTTCCCAAGAGGTAAGTTAACATCAAATATAATGACAACAAACAAAATTACTTTATAACAATAATTAATTTCTTCTACAAAAAAATTTTGGCCTTCTCGGTCAATGGGCTGAGGCTCGGTTTCTTGAACTAAATGTTACCGATTGTCGAGTCATTCGATTCAACAAAATTAATCCTAGTCAATTTTATTTTCATTCAAGTTACTCAATCTCCTCTGTTGAAATAAACCAACTTAATATATAGGAGTTTTGGTACAATAAAAGCAAACCCTTTAAATTTAAATTGACGGACACTTTACAATATAAAAGTAAAACAGTTAGTGACATTTTATGAAGCATTGTAGATAAGTTCAAAGTGAAGTTCTTTTGATAGTTTTAGTAACATAAAGTATTTGCAGAATATGTGACATAACATAAAATTCTTCGTTGTATAGAGGGAGTAACTGGATTTCCAGAGTTCATATTATGGTTATTTGTTCTCTAGTTTGAGTAATACTAAAGCATATTTATACACAATTTACACAATTTTAAATTGTAATATACAATTTAAAATTATATATCACTCACTATTGGTGTTATAGCAGGTGATACCAGACTTGGAAATTGATTATTTCTTCCTTTGAAATTTATTCAATAGCTCCGTAAAGCCCTGTTTTTTTTATATGTGACAGTGGATTTAATTGATGATAAAGATTACATTATTAAGATCAGACTATTTGCGGAATACCCCTTCCACCAAGGGCAAAGATATGGTAAAACACAAAACTAGTTGATGATATGGAACTCATTAGTAATTAATTAAAGAAAACTCTATGAAAAACAAGTTTTTCAAAGAAAAGTAA